>NC_085102.1:1111175-1139675 GCF_963422355.1 Corticium candelabrum | reverse complement strand
TGCAGTGTGTATCATTACATCTATACTATACATATACTTACAAATGTCTTCATGATTTGCTGTTTTTATGTGTCGTACTTTGAGTGTTTTTATATCTCTTTTAGTATGGAACTCAGTTGCGCCATGACTACGAGAAGACTATTCGGCTTATGCCATGGTTGGAGCTTGAGATGGCGAATGATGAGACGGATGGTGGCATAGCGCACACACCTGCTGCAAGCAGTACTGAAGATAGCGATGAGCTGGAAGAAGAGCAGGTAATTATGAACAGGTGCTCTATTTGATGATGCATAAAGTTTCAACTTAAATTTGGATCAGACCAAAATATTGCCCGATGATTGTGGTAACATTCTAGAAATAGGAGGCAGGCTGGCCATCTTTTTGTCCATTTTATATCAACCACACCTCAAGACAGCACATTATGTTTGATTTGTTAGACTGAAATCTGATATTAAAGAACCGGTCACTATAATTCAGCATACAGCAACAGATTGCTGATCGGTATGAAAAATCTAGGCACAAAATGATGATGTACTGTTAGTGCTACAGTTGTCACTTGTCTACGTTTTTCTCTGCATGAAGCTGCGTGTTATTGTCTGACTTGCAGCTTAGTAAGTGGTGACTACATGTATTTTAGTAGTCATGGCAGCTAGAAATTTCTAGATGGTGACTATGTGCAAATTGATGGTTGCCAGTAGCCAGTTTATGCACTTCTAAGGACATAGTGATCCTCTAGGCATGGTAGGACTGCTGAGATAATTACAAAAGTGGGAAATGCGCAACAATATCTTTGGGTCTATGTTTTATCACAAAGCAGAAGTGCTAGACCAAAGCCAAGTACGAGTACATAGACACAGGTGGTGTTTAGATGTGGGAACTGCTACTTCTAGTCACATCTGTACTTGCACGTGAATTTGATACATGTCTTAGTAGTTATGTATTGGCAACTCTAAAAGATAATAACTGTTTGCAAATTTGTTTGAGGTGAAGTCTGTGGATTTGAGGATTACAGTACTAGTGTAATAGAAGTCAGGACATGCTCATGGCATTTTTGTTGCAAAGTCTATGTGCATTGCGAATTAGCTGATTCTTGATGTAGCATACCTAGTAGGCAAGAGACCACTTTAGGCTACAGCACCCATGAAGACACTGTGGATATATTGAAACCAGACAGTTGGGAATCATGACATTGTGAGGACATTACGGCTAGTTCTTTTAATGCAACAATTTTGTATTGCTTGTTGCTACAGGAACTGAGTACTGCTACATCAATTTTTAACTTGGATTACTAGACCCATTCGTCACAGCTGGGGAGGGAGTGAGGCTGGCTGATAAACTTCTTTGTTAAGTACTAAACGTTTACCATTACAGTCATGTGTCACTTCTTCGACGTTCACTTATCCGATATGTTATCCGACAGGTGAAGTTTGCTATGTGGGTGATGATATGACAGATGATATGAAAGATAATGCATTCTGCGTATTATATATATTTACAGTCAATCATGAAAAGCATAATTTTTATCTTTAGATCAATAAGACATTTGGTTTGTTTAAATTCACATCTAAACTCAGTATACCTAATGTGGAAAAAATGTCGTAGAATATGAACCATAGTTGAGTTTGTAACAGCTTCAGTTATCCAACATATTTTCACTTATCCAACAAGATCTGGTCCCAAGGATGTCGGATAAGTGACATGCGACTGTACTTGTCTATGGCTAATTGAGCATAACTGAACGTTGATAGCTGTACTCAGCTTAAAGGGGAACTCTCACCAAAATCAACCATCTCTCAGATGAAAGCTGCCACTTCATGGCACACCCTTTGCAACCGTTTGGTGCAGAAGTTTACCGTAACGAAAAAATAAAGCATTGAAATTTACCTGCGTGGGCGTGTTTAGTACCCTTATGTGGCATGAGCGTAACTCTGATTGTTGGTTAGCAAGGAAGACCGATATCTGTGCACATTTCAAGGTAAAGATTGTGAGACATATGGTGTCAAGTTGTGATTTATTGACTAAAGCAAACTGGAACCCCAAAGTTATCACGCAGGTATTGACTATGTCAATACAACCGTGGAGCCTCAGAAGGAGACCCTTCTTAGATTAGTTCATATATCGTGTCCCGCTGCATTTTGGGTGTGTTAGGAGCACTTGGTATGGTTAAACCTAAGTAGTTACTTCCAGAGAGTAAGACTTTGTGGTACGTATGGGGAATCGTCTGAACAACTTGTTGCCGATTCTCTGCTTCTGTGGCTGTCTGGACCGTAGGTTTCCTGCAGGAAGATACCAGGCCTTGTATCTTTCTTTCAACAAGTTTTGGTATTTGGTGAGAGTTCTCCTTTAAGTGGAGGTGACGGCTGTTTTGCATGCTGATGACATTGCTTACCCATATGCCATATCAAGAGCACGTGGTGGTTCTAATCTTGCCCTGATATGAGAACATCTTTGATATCGAGGCTACCCAGGTATTGGCTTGGTAAGGTCCATTGTTAAATGCTCTGTTATGCAACACTTTTTCATTCTCTATAGAAAGTCTTCATGCGATCGCATGAGATTTGCATGCGGAGACTAGCTCGCTATGCATTATGCACGAATTCCGCATGCGAAGGTGATGCGTTCGCATGAATTCTGCAATGCGGAGGCTCTAGCTCACAATGCGTAATCACGAGTTCTGCATGTAGAGAGGCAATCTGCTCACACGAGTTCTGCAAGTGTTGCAACACTTGCTAGATCTATGTACACTGTTTCGGCTACACCTCTAGTACAAAGACCTACAAAGTAACATCGTTACTAGATTCTCGCAGCTCAGACTGGGTTCAGATGTCCCAACTATTCGTAGTGTACTGCAGGTATGTACGTACACGGATACGTTGAAGTTCAAAGAAAACATGGCAGAACCGCAGGCTCTATCAAGGGCAGTATTTATCGACTTGTAGACTAGCAATTAGCACGTTTAGAGACTAATCAGCTACCACCCAGAGGCTCACAAACTGTAACTGGTCTGCAACATCCGCAACTGGATTGAGGAGGATCAAAATGAACCAATCGGCATCAAGCTTGGAAGGTGGAGCTGAATGGGAACCTTCGCTGTAGCCAATCACCATCAAGCACTGTTCACCTACGCGGGCACTCAAGAACTCAACCGGCAGTTCAACGGTCTAGCTGTTTTGGTGGTGTAGCGTTGTTGGGTGCAGGAGGACTATGGCTTCACAGTCTAGTGACAGTCAAAGACGTGTCCCTACAGAAAAGGTAGTTTGTCACTCAAGCTCCAGTAGCTATTACCACACTGCATGGTCACCTAACCCACCTCAAAACAGAATATTCGATAGATTCTTCATGCTAGAAATAGGATGGAGCTAGGACTGAGGCTTTTGGAGAAGATTTGAAAAAACCAAACTACTACAGTTACCAGACAAGAGTCTTGTCTTTCTTGTCTGTGGTAGTGCAACTGCTTTATTAGAAAATGATGAAATCTCCGCGAATATAGGCCTACTGCTGAGGTCGCTCATGATAGTGATTCACAACCTGAGCAAGAGAATCATCAGAATCCAAGTGAAAATGCAGATTACTGACAACCACAGTGTAAAAAGAAAGCAAGTTCTTGTGGAAAACATTTCTAGACTGCGTTTTTGCTAAGGTAGGGTGCGAATGCCAAATATCAGCTCGAATTTAGTTAGAAATATAATCAGAAATCAAAGAAATTGCATTCAAATGGTTCTCAATCACGTCTCTAGGTGCATGCTCGTGACCGAACCCCGTGCATGCGAATATCCGTACGTTCCCCATGCGATTATCTACGTTTCACATGCGAATATCTACGTTCCACATGCAAATGAGGTCCCAAGTATGTAAATGAGCTACACATGTGCGAGTCGACCCTCATCGCATGCGTGTCGTATGCGAGTCGCACAAAAGTTTTCTATAGGGTTGATATAGAGATTGCTTGTAAATGTTTGTAGCGCGATTCATGATCTCAGGTGTTTACTCTCATAGTTATTTCAAATTTAGCAACCTTGAGTCGAAGTGACCTAACCTGTCACAAATCTAGCCCAGGTGATAGCCAAGTTCAGATGGCTAACCAATAGGAAATTCTTATGCCTTTATAAGAACTATAGTACACACTAGATTTTATGAGACAAGCTGTCGTTCGTATACTTTTGTGTGCATTGTGATTATGATTGTGTCGTCATGGCCCTCCATGATGGGCAAGTGGAGGTCTTTACCCTCATCTGGGCACCCACCAACCCGGCAGGTGAGCTCAGCAGGGTACATGTTTCTGTGTAGTCCGCACGGCGATCAATGGCCAGCCATTTCGATATAGATTACAGGTGTTACGGTCACTGCAAACTCGGTACAACATGCCTAGTTGATATCAATGACTGCCAGGAAAGCACTGAATGTCATCGTCAACGGACCGTTCGCCAGACCACGGTCTCTCCAATGGCTGAAATATGAATTAGTCTTCATCATCGAGCTCATTATTAAGTACTAGCATAGCTCAGCATTTGTAAACCAGTTTGAACACATCACTCACAGTCACTTGAATGAATAAGTTAAGTAATACTTCAAATAGTTTGCCATTTCTCTAATTTATTGAAGACTAGCTTATTAGCCTGTTCTTCGCCCGGGAAAGGTTAATAACACAAATTCCCATTATATAGTTCAGCTATTGAGTGGAGAAAACACACAAACTCCTGAATAATTTGTTGCTGGTGCATGTGACCAAACGTTTCATCTAATCAGCTAAAGACCTGGATATAATCAACACACACACACACAATGTGATTGTGGTAAGATGATAGGCAGATTACCACTGTAATAACAACAGATGTCCCATTCATGACTCCCTTCCGTCTGTCCGCTAGTAGAGAATACATTGGATCCGCCGTAGAGTGAAACCCAGGCATGAAACAGATAGTTTCAATCGGCACGAAATCGACTGTCTTGTGGCATGTGCATGGGGATCGGATGTGTCAAAATTTGAAGTCTCACTCGCAGTCAGGTCGTCTCCAGATTTCACGTGGGGGTCGACTTCTTGAGAGGGGACTGTCTAAATATCAAAGTACGAGTTTGCATTGTGGCGTGGAATGCAGTGTTCATGCACGGTTTTGTGGCGGATGGCCTGGTTGTTTTGGTGTGATTGATGTTACAGACAACCAGATAGACAGACAGATCAGACTTTAAAGATATAGAGATACAGTAGTTAGGAATCGATGTTGACTTCTACTCCATCCTAATTCCAAGGCATGCAGTAGATTACAATTGCTATGACATACAGTGGTAGCAATAATGACTATTTTCATACCTATTATACCTTCTGTCATATGTATCTTGCTGTTATTGTTTCCTTTCTACTAATACTGTTTTGGCTGAGTTTGTCACAACATTAAACATTAATATTTTGCACATGCAAATTGTATCTGATTGTATTTGGTTGTATTCTACTAGGTTGACAGTTTGACGACTGCAGCAAGTAATACATTGTTTGTAACTTACAGAAATGTTACATGTTACTAATACTATTTTGTGTAGGCGATGTCAAGGCGGGAGAAGAAGAGGTCGACGAACGCAATTTGACACTCTTGCAGAGAAAATTTCGAAATGCTTGGTTTGACAATGCGGTACGTTGCCTTGACTTTATTACTGATTTACATTTATCAACCGGATCTGTATGATTTAGAAGGAGTCCTCGCCAGTGAGTGGGTTTTCATTTGAACCTACGCCTCTGTCTCCTCCTCGTACACCTCAGCCTTCGACAATGGGTGGTGTGACTTCGGTAGATGAGGAAGGAATGTTTACTGTTAGACTGAAGTAATATGGTATCGGCACGTGTGATCGAAGTTGATGACATGTCTAATGGTTAATCAGTTGACTTGGGTGATATGTTGTGTTGTGCTGGAATTGTGACTTTTTATGCTTTTCTATTCATTTGTTTATGTTTATTGATATGTAGATAGGCAAGTAATTATATGCTCTGCACTTTTTTTGACACACAAGGGTCCTAATTGTAGTTGCTGGTAGGTTTTGTAAGAAATGATGTGTGAGCACATGAAATGATAATAAACACTACTTGGAGTTGAAGGATGATTGATAGCTCGTTTCTCTACGCTAACTAGACAGTGAGCAGCATTGTAAAGGCCAGCATGCATAGTTACTGACTACATTTCGCGCCTTTCCGTCCAACACCTTTGGTATGACGGCATACCCTGCTGTAAACGAAAACACACCTGATCTGTTTTTGCAAGTCTAGTAGAGACTACGGGCTTACATACGGGTTTTACGGTGTGCGTCGCCATCCATATTTACCGTTACGCTTCCTGTTGTACTGTGTGTTGTTGTGCTTGCGATACATCGCGTTTGCCACTTATTTGTGAAAGAGAAGTACTAGTTACTAAGTATTACACCAGAAGCGGACGAAGGTGAGATTCGTTAGTTCTTTTTCAGTTTATTTCTTGTCGGGCTAGAAAAGACTATAATATTTGTTTTTGGTGGGAGTTTGGTTGGGGAGTTCAGGACTGTTTCATGGCGTAGCCGTTATAAAGTTAAAGTGACCTCGCTAATAGAACATACGGGGAATTCCCAGGATGTACGGGAGAAGGAGTGTACTTTTGGTGGCTGCTTGTTGTGTTGAGTGAAATTTAGAGCGCGTTTGATTGGGGCTCTTCCAGCCTCTTTCAGAAGAGTCTGGAAGAGCACGCCCCTCCTCCAACTTCTTCCAGCGCAGAGCTAGGAGGTTGGAAGAGGGGCGTGCTCTTCCAACTACTAGCTGCAGAGTCAGTAGAATTAGCTCTTCCGACTATAGCGGCAGAACTGTAGAGGTTGGAAGACGGGCGTGCACACGGAAGAGTGCAGTAGTTTGGTTTGGACTCCAAGGTAGATCCGGGGTAGTGTAGAGGACTGGGCGCGCAACGAGGATGACGGATTCTGGGCAACAACAGGATGCGATCGAAGCTGGAAACGCGCCATTTTTGCATTCATGTGGTAAAAACAAACCTACCACCTCCTACGCAGTTTGGTGAGTCCCAGGAAACCAGCAGAGAGGACTTATGAGCAGCTATGTGACACCCTACAAACACATTTCAACCCCAGACCAACGGTAACAATACAGGGATACAAATTCAATGCCCGCATGCAGCTCCCTGAGGAGGATGTGGCTAAATTGCGGGAACTAGCAGAGTTCTGTGAATTTGGGGAGAAGCTAGATGAGCATTTTAGGTGGTGTGTGGACTGTGGGATGAGCAAACAAAACGGCGTTTGTTTACGGAGAGTAAGCTATCATTTCAGTCAGCTTGGACGATATCAAGAGCAATGGAGACAGCCAAAAAGAACGTAGAGGCCATACAGAATGAGAGTCAGGAAGAAGGACAAGAGGAAACAGCACATTTGGTGATCAAGGTATGACAGGGCATTAAGCGTGATAGTGTTGCACAAGCAGTGACTCCGGTCTGTTACAGATGTGAGGAACCAACCACTCACCGAGTGAATGTAGATTAAAAAATGCAGACTGTAATCATTGGAAGCACAGGGCACATTGCTAGAGCATGCCGAGTAAAACAGAGGGCTAAATCAAGCTCTACTAGCAAAAGACTTTTCTGCTTTTAAAGCAAAGACAGTGGACGAGGATGAATTTGGAGACAAGGAAGAGGAGGAAGATACATATTACGTCAGGAAAAATGACCACTAGGATCGGGTGGATCCCCTTTGAGTAACAGTTGAAGCAAATGGAAATAGACACAGGAGCCTCTGTGTCACTGATCTCAGAGGAAACGTACAAGAAAACGTGGTATAGAGGAAAGGCACCGAAATTGAAAACAACAAAGAAAAGAATCAAAACTTACTGTGTGGCTACACTAATGACAGAATAGAAGTGATTGGAGAAACTCAGGTTTTGGTTAGAGTCAATTCTTGGGATAGCAAGGTGAAATTGCCATTGTTAGTGGTAAAATGATAGGGATCAAGCCTATTGGAAAGGAACTGGCTTCAGCATCTGAAGTTGAACTGACATCAAATCATGACAATTGGCAATGTATCAAAACTGGATGAAATACTGGCTCGTTATCAGCCTTTGTTCTCAGAAGAACTAGGAGAATACAAAGGTCACAAAGCTAGAATTGTGATCGATCAGGCAGAGCTTCCGCGGCTTTGTAAATCGAGGAGTGTACGGTATGATCTCACGCAGCAGGTAGAAGATCAGCTGAAACTCCTGGAAAGCGAAGGAATTCTCAAACCAGTTGGCCATGCCGACTGGGCAGCACTCATACTATCCATCATTAAACCTGACAAGTCAATTAGAATACGCGGAAATTTCAAACAAACATTCCGTCTTGCAACTCGTGTGAACAAGGACCCAATTCCTTGGGTGGCAGATCTGTTAGCTAGACTAGCTAAAGGCAAGTATTTCACGAAGTTGGATCTCAGTCAAGCATACAACCAACTGCCGCTGTCAGAAGAATCACAACAATACACGACCATTAACACATCCAGAGGACTTTTTCAATACACACGACTATCTTTTGGCATCTCCTCAGCACCTAGCATATTTCAGTGAGTGTTAGAGTCGGTAATACAGGGCACAAAGGACACAGACAACTACTTAGATGACATCCTAATTGCAACGGAGACAGAGATCGAACACTTGGAACAGTTAGATGCAGTGCTACAGCGCTTGAGCAAAGCTGGATTTCGTCTGAGAAGAGACAAGTTTACATTCATGGCAACATCTGTATATTTAGGATACCACATTGACAGTCAAGGAATTCATTCAGACCGGGAAAAAGTGAATGCAATCCGAGATGACCCAGCTCTGATTAATAGTCAAGAATTACGCAGCTTTTTGGGACTCCTGAATTATTACAATCGATTTGTTGCACAGCTATGTACCATGTTGGCACCACTGTATCAGCTGCTAAAACAGGGAGTAGAATGGAACTGGGGTCGTCAACAACAAACAGCATTTCAAAAAGCCAAGAAAGCTCTGTTGTCGCATCAGGTGTTGGCTTGCTATGACGTGAACCTCGAGATTGTCTTCAACAACGACAGCGTACCTAGCAAACCAATCGGGAGTGAAAATTGACAGCTCAAACGTATCAGGTCAACTCGAACTTGAAAGTTCTAATTTTATCCATAACGGTCGGTTTCAAGTGGAGCTGCCGTGTACAAGAAGAAGGTTACCCTTCGAACCTACGAAACTCGCCGTTTACCGGTTGTCGCGATTATCTGGCTATCAGTAGGAACGGGTTTTTTCGTGAAAGTGCGTATGCGGCTTGGGCAATCGTACGTACATTCACTCTAATCTTATAATACGCCAACCCACGCTTCCGTCTGTCTGGATGGATGGATGAATATCTGTAACGCGCCGATCAACACGACGCCGGATCGTCGCGAAACGTAGCGGAAGGGTCGAGATCGGCCGTTTGATTTCGCCGAGACTGCCTCCGACGGCCAGAAACCCATGGGATGCGCCGGAGTTTGTTTGTTCAATTAACCGACTATGCGGATGTGACGTGTTCTCTTCAGTCACTGAATGCCATCTAGAGTAGAGTGCAAGATGCGCCCGCTGCAGTCAGAGGTTTTATGCCGGCTCACCGGGACTCGTGTTCGTTTGTGCGTCCGTCCGTATATATCTAGGTATGTCACGGAAGGTGCGTCTTCTTTGCAGAAGTGGCGTCGTTCTCCACGAATAGACCATGACGTTTTATGTGGGAAGAAGATAAATTGCTGCCGCCCATAGGGCGGGGCGATGTAACGTGTACTCGCCAGTCACTTCATCCTCTAATGTTATATTAGGGTGCAAGTTGCGCCCGCTGCAGTCAGAGGTTAACTAAAGTAATAGGACACGTGTATTGTACGTTCTAACGCACGCTGCAGTGTGTGTGTGTGTGTGTGTGTGTGTGTGTGTGTGTGTGTGTGTGTGTGTGTGTGTGCGCGTGCGTGCGTGTGTGTGTGCACGCGTGCGCGTGTTTGTAGATTTTGTCTCTAGAGTAACACGTGGATCTGCTCTACAGTGAGATTGTGAGATGGGGCTACTCTACGTGCCAAATAATGGACGACTGGCAAAAGTTAATTTTACGTTTTCCTTGCTTATAGGTAGCTACTATCTAGGTGTTAGCGTGATTCCTACCGCTCATAAAGCGGGTGAGGGCTAGTAATATATGATATCCCTTCTAGAGGGTTAGGAGTGTTGGTGACGGGGCTGCTCAATTTGAATGGATAACGACCCAGATGTAACACAACTGCACGATTTCTTCGTGATCCCCCTTTTCTGCATATGTTATGGCCCATTCGAGGTTGGTTGCGCCCCATCTATGACATAAAATCACAATTCTAATGTGACCGAACGTGGCGGCATGAGCCATGGTAGTGTCGAAGTCTTCAGCACCTCAATCGTGACACAAGCGCACGTACTATAGATTCGTGACCGGTGCTTGTAACACACACCATAACCCGGTCGACGTCGGTGGCTCCCAAATCACGACATAGTCGCACGATAGATTCATGGCTTTCTTTTGCTGCATACGCCATAGCCCAGTCAATCTCGTGAGCACCCCGATTAATCGGAGCACCCCAATCGCGACGCAGGCGAACTATAGATTTGTGACCACCGCTTGCAGCACACACCATAGCCTTGTCGACGTCAGTGGCTCCCCATTCGTGACATAGTCGCACTATATTTTCATGGCTGTCGTCTGCTGCCCAGACCATGGGTAGATCGAAATTGGTGACACCCCAATCACGACACAGGCGCATGAGGTTGTTTTGACAGCCACTTGCAGCCCATAACATAGCCAAGTCAAGATTGGTTGATTCCAATTCTCGACATAAACGGACGACTTCCTCGTGATCACCTTCTGCAGCCCATACCATAACTTCGTCGAGATTGACCTTGTCATAGTTGTGACACGATCGCACGACGTTTGCATGACCTCCGCGTATGCAGCCATGTTCATAGCCTCTTGGACGTAAGTTGCACCGTATTGCCGAGCCAGATGCACCACAATGGTATGACCGCAAGTGGCAGCCATGGTTATGACTTCATTTGGAGAAAGGGTATACTGGTCTGCAATGAAATCTTTCCCATTGGATGTATTCGAACACCCAACCAGTAGACTCTTAGGCTTTCTGCGTATGGACAGGAAATTCGGCAGGAGTCGACCCGATATAACGTAAAGGTATCGCCATTGTATATATTCTACATGCAGATTACATTTCTTGTCTAATAGGACGTTCAACACAAGCTATATATGTGCAAAAGGTTATGACCTAATAATGACGTTTGCATGCGCTTCTCTGTTGCGTTTTCAGCTTCTAGTGCAATAGATATCGCTGAGTCTCTTTTGTAGACGTATGCGACAGTGCTCGAACAGATCTTTCACCACCATTTTAATAAGGTCGGGACGTATCTTCTCGGTCCAGATTTTGAAGACCTCCGGGTCACCTTCCCGACTTCAGAGTTTCCAGAATTCGTTGAAACACTTGATCAATTGTTTTCTGGAAGTATGACATTGAAGCGGAGCAGGAGCTATATTGGCTATTACATCTTTGTAGATCTCGAAGAGTTTCTTCATAGTCTCGATAAATCTGTCGATGCTATGAATGTTCTCGGCCTCTATTCGTATACTCTCGTCGGTGGTGAGGTCTGCTCGCTTGAACAGACCAATACAAGGGGCATCTAACCTCACGAGACGGCAACAACCTGCATTCGACTTCTCTGGCCACTCGCTGGGTGATCGTGTTACCGAGATCGATGTTTTTACCGTAGATCAACAACCAGCAGTGCCGTATAGCAACATCACCAGGACTCGGAGGGCTTGGTGGACCGACAATGTTCTTCTGACGCAACTCCATATCCTTGATAGTGAAAACTTGAAGCCTGGTTTCTAATTTGGGTATATACCCATGCATGATATAATAACAGCTCATACCCTAGGATGCTCGCAGGCATACAACATCGACTCATTGTACGTTTAGCCACGTAATCGACCACCCTGTTAATACATCGAACGAGAGGTAGCGGGTGACCAGAATCCTCCATAGTTATCGCATCGAATTCAGTCATAGCTGTCGTGGCGCACAATTCTGTGGCTATATACTAGAGATGTCATTTGTTTATTAGGGCGCAACTATAACATACGGACCGGGTACCCGAGGTGGGAGAAACCGAATTGGTTATACGTGCTCTAGTAGTGTATCTGGCGTCACAAATGTTACCACCTGACACTCGCCATATTTTCGCAGACTCGATTGGCTGAGCAGCCCCGAAGGGGTGGGAAGACCCGAAGAGGATGCAAACATATGGTTAGGGGCAGGTGGTATTATTTTGACGCCAGAACACTACTAGCGTTGTGTCTGGAAGGGCTTGGAGCTTGCGTCATCGAAACAAGCTGTGTGTAGTCTTTCTGTGCTTGGGTATCATCTCGTGTGTTTTGTGCATTGCTTTACATTACATCGAGTGCGCTCGCAGCCATCCAGTACGTTCGCATCCCATCCAGTACGTTCGCATTCAGTCTCCGTTGTGACAATAGTACACAACGTACGACGTTGATCATGACGGACTGCATGAGATCGAAGCCTGTCGACGGCAACATTCTCGCGACTGCGTTTAATTGCTGCTGTAGGCATGCAGATTTTACAAACAGCAACGACTCTAGCTGTAGTTGTCAAGTTACTCTACAGAAAGGATTGCACTGCTTGCATACCAATCGGGTCTTTAGTGAATCGTTTAAGAAACCAATCCGATATTTAGATATGCGGCAACACAGCGACATCAAAGGCTGTTCACTAGACCCATTTTAGCTGGAAATATGACGCAGCGGAAAGGGGCCTGGCTGAATGAGACTAACACCGGGGTTAGGTGGACGGGATTAGTAGACTACTGACATGCACTAGCCTTGACACTAAGCCTCCCTTTGCTTTCGGTGGTCCTTCCGCGCGACGATAGCTGTAACTCATTATGTCACGTGACAAACTAGTTTGTGACCTGATCTATTTTGCAAATGATGATTGGTTGACTGTAAATCACATTTGAGTTACTTCCTGATTATTCCTTTGATATGCAAAGCTTTTATTGAGCATTTAGGCAATTAAAGCCCTGTCCACACTAGACCAGAATGGATCGCGATCGGATCGTGATAGCGAGCGTCCACACTGCACTTTGAAAACGCCACCTCCGCCTCATTTTCGATATCACGGGACTGATGACCGATGAGTAAGTGTGGGTTCTTTACTTGTGGAAAGCGTTGATACAGCGACGTAAGGTGAGCGAGAACAAAGACGAGTGAGGAGTGTTAGATGTTCCGACTACACGCGTAGCGTACGTGAAGGCAACGCTCACTATTTATAATTGGATTCAACCGATCGCGATGACAGACGACCAACTATATGCAAGCAGGAGTGCGCCAGCGATGCAGTGGAACACATCAGCAGGAATTGGTCTCCGGTCACATCATAGTTGGTTATGGTCTACATCGTAGTTGTGTCTACAAGCGTACGAGCACACGCAGAATCAACAACCTGATCATTCATCAGTGCATTGAGCGGGCTAATGACGAGGTAGCATGCAGTTGTTTGTCATGGCTCGGGTTGGAAGCTGGGAGCAAAGATTTGCCAGCACTGGTATTCGTCCGTGCTAGCACGTCTTGACCATGAAGGATGGCTGAAGACTCTTCTAACTAACTACTTCTGAACTCACCGTGTCCAAAAACTTACTGCAGAATCGCCTTAAGACTTGAGAATGTAGCCATTCAAATTTTCGCGGTATGCATGCAGTACACTATCGCATGCACATACGCGTGGAATTTTGCGCAGGACATACGTAGCAGAATTTTGGGTGTCGTTTCTCTAGACAGTGAGCAACATCGTGAGTGCTTGCATGCATAGCTACCGACTGCATTGTGCTTTGTGTAGCTTAGCTGGTTTACCACCTGCCGTGTACGCGTGACGGCTATGTGAAGTCTCTGCTGTAAACAAAAACACACATGATCTCATTTAAAGTCCCATCAGGAATATGAAACGAACCGACAAAGGGTGGGTCTTACTAATTACATAATTAGTTAATTGTGACATAATGAGTTCCTAGACATCTCTTTGCTTTTGGAGGGAACATCACGGGATACAGTCCCGCTGCTATCCTTGCGCGGAAGGACCGCCGAAAGCAAATTGAGGGTTAGTGTCGAGGCTAAGTAGACACCTAGTGTAGTGTACCCGCGGTGTCACAAACGAAAGCACTCAACCCGGTCGTAATTTTTTTAAGATTCGATTGCAGACCCGAACGGGATGCGACTTCTGAGGAATGCCTCCATAGGTCCCTCTTTTTCATTAGGCGTCTCAACACATTTGAACATTTTGCATGAAAAGCGACAAGTATTGAGAACTATAAGCATTTAGGTATTTGAAGATGTCAAGTGGTAAATCATATCGAGTTGACAACATACGATACAAGGGCATCAATTTCTGATTTTTAATTACTGTTTAAAGGGCTACTGACATCCTTTGCGCGATCATACTTTTCACAAGGTAGGATCGTTAGCGGGCAAAACGCCATTGTTTACGGTTACATCAGCCTCCGGTTGAATGACGGTTTGAAAAACAGTCTGTGTGCGTAGATTCTAAGAACCTTAGGTATCGTATGGAGTAGATACTCTTGATGTTGAGAATGGCTCGGAAGACGACGAAAGAGAAGCCGTAGAATAGGTGGAGCTGTATACTTTGAGCCTGTAGCCAGTGAGACGCCGTCGCTGCTAGCACCCGAAGACGAGCAAAACGAACCGTATTTATACTCGATTAGCGCAGATGCTAATGAAGCTATTCTGACCAATAGATGAGAAGTGGTGTCATTACCGATCAATAGACGAACGTGATATCATCATAAGGCTCCACCTTTCTTTGTTTGGCGGCTGTGCTACAAAAAGTTAGCCATCATCTTCTTTCGTCCATCCTGTACATGGTGTGTATCCTTTGCTTTACGGGTTTAGCACTTATATAGGAACAACGCCTCTAGTTTATATTTGCACGTGTATGTTTTCTCAACAACAACCTGGCGTCTAGATAGGGAAGGTGCTGATTCTGGCGCCATGTGCGGTATGTGTAGCTGTACTTAACTTGTAACAGTTTGCTTGTTCCACAATGTTCCTGCGTAGTGGTTCTGTAGTCTCGCGTAGCCAGACCCCTTTCCGCCGCGTCCTCCCCGGCGAAATGGGTCTGGTGAACGGCCTTTGATGTCGCTGTGTGCCATTTAGCCAGAAATGGGCTATCTAAAGACCGGATTTTGTTTCTTAAACGCTTCACTAAAGACCAGACTGGTATGCACGCAGTGCAATCCTATCTCATTAGCTTCTCTTGTTTCGTAGAGAACAACTCGAAGACTACAGCTAGAGTCGTTGCTGTTCGTGAAATGTGCATGTCTACAGCAGCGATTAAACGCGGTCGCGGAAACGTTGACGTCGACAGGCTTCGATTTCATGCAGCCATGATCGACGTCGTACGATCTAGCGTTGTGCGCTCGTGTCACAACGGAGACTGAATGCGAACGTACTCGGTGCTGTTTGCTGTTTGCTTTTTTTTTTACGTCTAAAGCGACCGCAGACAGTCCAGAGTGAGCGATATCTGGAGCGGCTTGGAGTTGTATGACGTCATCGAAACAAGATGAGTCGTCTTTCTGTGTTTGGGTAATCATTTCATGCGTTTTGTCCATTGCTTTGGTGAACACATACATTAGCAACCAGGAAGAGACCACGTTGACAGAAATGCTGGACGTCCCAAGGTGATATAGATTCGATGTGTTGTTTGGAAGAGCTCTAGATTTATGATCATGCATGCAGCGCTACATGATCTAGAATTTTAGACAGTTATTACAACATGCAGTTATTTATTTCACTGGAAGGTCAAAGGTACCACAGTTACCACAGTCACAACTAAGTACACAAACATCACAACAACCACATCCTTTTCCTGCACTGTCTTCACTACCAGCAAATAAAAATCAGCAAATAAGCACTTCCTACGACAAGTTGTAAAATTTTGTCCATACTTCTTCATAGAGGATGAAACTGTCTTGTGCAGATGTCCATATACAAGCAGTACAGTTGCTGTCAAGCCATCTCTTCCAGCTCGCCCAGTCTCTTGGACATAATCTTCAATGAGTATTGGAGGACTCCAATGAACAATCCACCTAATGTTGGGAATGTCAACACCCATCCCAAATGCTGTTGTAGCTATCAGAACTCTCAATGTGCTGTCTACTTTACTAAATGACATCAAAATTTTTCTTTCATCTCAACTGTGGAGGCACTCGAATACGTATCAACTAGACGAAATTCTTGTACAGCAATACAATCTGATGGAAATGTAAAGTGGGATTCCAACTTTGATCTGAGCAGAAGATACGGTGACCAACAGTTGCCGTATTTAGTACAAAAGATTATGTATTAGTAAAAAAACTTTAGACTATACTATGTATGGACTACCATATATGTTTATCTAAGAATTAATACATGATGATCATGCAGTATACGCATGCAGTGTTGATCGTTACGTAAAGTTTACTCATGGCCAGACAGATATCATATGATGTATAAAGGTAAGTAGTAGAGACTTGCGTGTTCCACAGATTGACATGCAGTGTCAGAAGTGAAGTCTGCAACCCAAGCTGCTTCTGTTCATATTACTCCAATCACAACGTGGTCTCTTCCTGGTTGCTACTGTATGTGTTCACCAAAGCAAAGCACAACCACACATGAAATGATTACCCAAACACAGAAAGACGACTCATCTTGTTTCGATGACGTCATACAGCTCCAAGCCGCTCCAGATATCGCTCACTCTGGACTGTCTGCGGTCGCTTTAAACGTCAAAAAACAGCAAACAGCACCGAGTACGTTCGCATTCAGTCTCCGTTGTGACACGAGCGCACAACGCTAGATCGTACGACGTCGATCATGGCTGCATGAAATCGAAGCCTGTCGACGTCAACGTTTTTGCGGCCGCGTTTAATCGCTGCTGTAGACATGCACATTTCACAAACAGCAACGACTCTAGCTGTAGTCTTCGAGTTGTTCTCTACGAAACAAGAGAAGCTAATGAGATAGGATTGCACTGCGTGCAAACCAGTCTGGTCTTTAGTGAAGCGTTTAAGAAACAAAACCCGGTCTTTAGATAGCCTATTTCTGGCTACGCGACACACAGCGACATCGAAGGCCGTTCACCAGACCCCATTTCGCCGGGAAGGACGCGGCGGAAAGGGGTCTGGCTACGCGAGACTAGTGGTTCTGTAGTCTGACAACTTGAATTTTTGGTGTGCGTGGCTGAGCGGCCGCGATGTTGTTGCGAAATTTGCTACTGGTGTTTTCAACAGAAATTTGGCGCTCTACAGGAATTTGCGAAGGGAACGTGCATTGTTCATGACAGCGTGTCTGTTTGTGAGACGAAGCGATTGACCAGTAAGTACGCTAATGCGTCTCTATTCATTTTTGTTAAGGTATCCAAAGTCAGAGCGAACAGAGACGCTTAATTTTCATTTGCACGTGGATGCTTTTCCACATTAATGTTTTGTTTTGGCTCTGGCGGCTCTGGGGTCACCTCATTACCACGGTGGGCCTAAATGATTGCGGTTAGACGGTGATAGCTGTATAAATATGGTAGGTGTAAACACCACGTAAGGGGATTTTCAATGGTGTCAAATTCATAAGTGTTTGTGCCTCCTGATACTCAGCTGCCTTACCTACACTGTAGACGTGTCGTAGCATGTGGTGTGCATGTACACCCGCGGAGAGTTTAGCACTGTAGTTCTTCTCCATTTATCGTGGTTGTTACGGGTCGTTTGAAGGAAGGATAGAGTTCGTACACACGCACAGCGGAAGACACGCAATAGACAAAAAATATAGGCGTATAACTCGCACCACTAACTTTAACACCACTGTACAACAACTTCTAATGTACCAGTCAGTAGAATATATATATGTGAGCGGCACCGGCATTCAGTCAATTCGCTTCAGTCAATGTAAGTACCTCCCCTTTTTCCCAAACGTTATGATAATTTGAGTAACCCAAGAATAGTCGCTTGTTGACACGTGACAGTGGTATTAAGCAGTTTAGACTGATATTGCAAGTCATGTAGGGAAATTTTGTTTAGGTGTACAACTATATAGTTGTGGTTGCTGACCTCTGGTCATCATTGTGGGTGTTTTTTTATCTAGATGCGTGGGTTCTGCAGACTGCATACAGCAGGACTATGACATTGCATAAACTGATCGTCCTCCAATTCATGAGAAACAATTCTATTAGCAATGCACGCTGACTTCAACAACGGACTTCTGTACTGCACAGGAGCTATACAGATATACTCCTTACCATCAATTAGCAAGATGGTGTAAACTGGCTGTCAGTTAGAAGATTCTGTACCACTATATAGAAATTATTCAGTGGCTCATACTTATATGAATATAATTCGTCACTACATGAACACTTCTGTAAAGTCTAAATGCAATCTACTGTCTTTCACGTTTTTGTATGTCAATCTTTTTTTTTTTGGTTTTTCCAACTCGCTCTTGCTTAATCAGTATGCGCGGTATTCGTCTCAATTTCGGCGCCCGGTAGCCTAAACTAAATTGCTCGTACAGTTCTGGCTCATCTTTAAAGCAGTGTGCTTCGAAATAACGACTACACAACACGGAAGAATCACTGGGGGCTTCTCAGCAATGACTCGTTTGTCTGAATTGTTCCGTCCACTTTCGTCTTTGTCAAGGTCTTCGGAATCCGAAAGAATCTCACACCTTCTTTCACCGTGCTATAGCACGCAGCTGCCACACATCGTCTAAACATGCATTCTAACCATAGCACACGTTCGAGTCTTGTGCGTTACCTATTTTACGGGTGGTAGCGCGAAACCCGTTCTGTTACATCATATGTACACTCCCCGAATCTGGTCCTCTAAACCGGATACGATACCGGAAGCACATTACCGTGCAATTTTCTTATACAAATCTTGCTTTTTAAATCTGAAATTATTTATTACGGTATGTACACCTATAGAATTATCATATAAAATTCAAAGTAATTTTTGATTTTTGTATGTCAGTAGTAATCGTTGCTTTTTGTGGGACCGTCATGCATCATACTCATAGAACTCATTATGAATTGTGCAAAAATGTTACCTTTTGTTGACAGGCATATTTTCTTGGTGCGGGTTCACCGTTGTTTGGTTCAGACCGTCTAAAATTGTCGTTTAGATTGTCGATTAAGAACTTCCATCTATGTTTACTACTAGAGATATGTAGAAGATTAACTGCAATTATCACATATTTATTGTAACAGAGTTTTGCTTGCCTTTGTCAAGGCTAGTTTTGTTGAAAATCTTGTCTTTCGTTTAGGCATACGTTTGTCATGAACGTAGTAGTTGAGTCTGTCATATTGGAGAGTGCAGCTCAAGAAAGCACTTCTAGAGGAGATCAAGAGATTGCGGATGCACTTCATCAGGAAAGAAGTGAACTTGGCGTGGGGGAAGTCGATGAAGCAGGACAAACAGTCGCTCATCAATTACAGCAATCAACACAGGCAGTAGAGGAAGAAATTCGCGCACTGGCTGCGGATGAGTTGCCCAGACGAGCGACAACGTTGAGAAACGATGTTGGTAGCTACTTTGATGGTATTCGTCATCGTCTATTCGGTCAAACCGGAATGCGCATGGCTGGCAGGTTGTGCAGTGCAGCAGGGATTTTGATAGCGCAATATCTACAGTTCAACTCTGGAAAGATATCTTTAAGGGATTTGCTAAATTGCATTTTTGGGGAGATTGTAGAGCTGATCGTTGACTTCATTCAACCACAGTCTGAGGTTAGTAAGTGCAAAATCAAAGTACAATTAAGTTCTTAATTACAGTGAATTTGTAAGAGTTGTTTATGTAATAAATAACGTAATCTGTGTAGACAAATCTAGTAATTTATTCACTCTAACGGTACCTAGCCTATATTTAAATGTAAGCACCAATATGTTTTATAGGATAACAGTTGAAACACTAAATTTTTTTGAAGTGACAGTGATCTTGCTAGAGGAATACTTCATCGTTTAGCGCTGGGCTCCTGCAAACTTGATTGCATACTATACACAATCAAGTTGGAAGGTTGGGCTGAACTACAGGCAAAGCTGGACATTGTGGTAGCATAAATGATGATACGGGGCTTTAGGATGGGCATGCGCAATAGAGAGAAAGCAAAGCGTGTGACTCCAATAAAGCTTACAACCGTCTGACGTGACCACTACATTGGGGTAGTTGGCAGGATATGACAATGGCAGCAAAACGTGTGGAAAAACATCCCAAGGAATTTGTTCCCAACTATGGCGGGAACATGGCTGCCGAATTTGAACTCTGGCTGGAAGACGTAAATGCTATCTGTGAAGTGACTGACCAGGAGGACAAGAAGAGGCTGTTCATGAATCTAAGTAGGTTAGACCTGAGACGAATTACGAAAAATGGTTGGTCGTTCCGCCACCACCACAATCAAGAGGATGGGTTATTATAAGGCTTGACAGATGCAGTGCTTGCTCACTTTCGCCTGACTGTCAACACGACATCTGAAGGGTACAGGTTTTTACAGCTTCGACAATAAGTGGAACACGAGTCCATCACCGCCTTTGTAGGCCGTCGACGATCTAAGATAGAGGTTTGTGAGTTAGAGTTTGTTACAGTAGATACATGTTGTCGATAGCAGGTGAGGGATTAGTCAATTGTTGGATTGCGGGCAGAAGAAATTTTTAAGGAGTTGTTGATAGTTCCTAACCTTACTTTACGTGAAGCTATTGCTAAGGCAGTGGCGATAGAGGCTTCTATAGCAGACAGTTATTATATGACAGCAGTCGTTGTGAACCCTTGGCAACGATGCTCAGTGCGGTGAACAAAGTCTCTCAATCCAGCAATTGAAAAACTTGCACATGCAGTTACCGTGGGCGAGCAATCGAGGCAAACAGCATTGCCCAGCTGCAGATGCACAGTGCATCATATTGTCACAAAACAGGACATTTCTGCAGCAGTCTGTTTGCAGAAACAGAAGCAGTCAGTAGCTCATTCCGTAGAGGAACAAACCTTAGTTTTGTCAAGGGAGATGAGTCAAATGTAGTCTAGGACGCCGTCTATACTGCTCAACCTACTGTAGATTCTAATGTCTTTACAGTGACACTCATCGTCAATGACAAGAAATGTCGATGCTTATTGGACACAGGAGCAACACGAACCCTTCTCGGTGAGGATGTAGTTTCTCGCACAAGACCCAGCTCCAACACTCTTAGGGCATATGGGGTAGCAGATTGAAACATTGGGTGTAGCTGACGTTACAATATCAGCAGGAGACAAATCTTGCAACTGCACATGCCTTATGGTGCCAGTGGGAATCAAGGTACTGTTTGGCAAAGATGTGAGTGTCCAATTACAGCTACTGTCTACGGCAGATATCAACGTTGTTAAGACGGACAATAGTGAGATTAGGTTATGCCAGACTAATAGCAGAGCATTGTAAACTTTATGCTTTCAGTATCCAGAAGGACATTTGAAAGGAGCTGAAACAGCTACAGGATAGGGATTTCATCAAACCAGTTTTCAAAGTGACACAGTGGGTGTCCCGATTGATACCAGTGCGCAAATCTAATGGAAGTGTGCGTTTGTGCTTTGACTATCGACAGCTGAACAAGTCCATCATTCGTGAACGACATATATATATATATATATGATGCCTACGTTAGATAAAATTACGTCCTTGTTGAGTGGATCCACTGTCTTCTTGGTACTTGATGCTGAGTTTCGTCAGCTACTATTCTCATTATAATCCCCAGACTTGAGCACGTTCTCATCACATTGTGGCCTGTTTTGGTTTAAGAGACTTCCATTCGGCATTGCATGTGCCCCAGAAATCTTCCAACGCGTGGTCAGCTTTATTCTGATGGGATTAGAGGGTATTTCACTTTACATTGATGACGTACTTGTTTTCGGGAAGAACAAAGAGGAACAGGACGCAAGACTTAAGCAGGTCTTACAGCGTCTAGCAATCACCAGTTTTGAACTGAACTTGTCCAGGTGCTAGGTACGGCAAGCTAAGATACATTGAAAGCCATACAGGAAATGCCATGTCATGAGTCTGTGACAGACGAACGACGGTTGCTAGGAATGGCGACTTTCTTGAGCAAATTTATTCCTCCACTCTCCCAGACAGCAGAGACACTTCGTTAGTTGGCTAAGCAAGTTCCTTTTACGGTTACTGAGCAACTGCAAGAAGCGTTCAAAAGCGCCAGTTGATGATTGCCCAACCTTTACTAAAGTCAGCATTAATTCTTCAACACATCTCGTTGTACTCCCACCTCCATTAGCAGTGATGCTTCTCCAAAGGAACTGGGAGCCATCCTATGGCTAAAAGATGAGCACAGCAAATGGACACCAGTTACCTGTGCCAGCCGCTCTTTGACAGACACAGAAATGCCTTATTTTTAAATGGAACGCAAAATGCTGTAGGTGGTGTTTGCTATTACACAGTTTAAACAGTATCTGTTAGGACGACCGTTTGAAGTATTTAATGACCGTAATCGTATCATCAGTATTGTCCGTAAACCATTCGGGGAGGTTCTACCTGGTTTTCAACGCTGGCTAGTAGCCTTGATGCTCTTCCCATTCTCAATCACACACATTCCTGGCTGCCACTTGGTGTGTACGAATGATTTATCTCGTACTCCCCTTTCTGAGAAGACACAGACGCCAGAAGAGACTCGGTCTATGAGGGAGTATGTGGGGATGGTAATGGAGGAAGCACCTATAAATGCAAAGGCATTCAGCAAGCATCCACAGCATACCAGCTTATCAGTCGTGTAATCTAGCGAGTTGTAGAAGGGACATGGAGAGATTGGGAGTTTATGGTAGAACCGTTTACCGAGTCCGTGACCAACTCACTGTTACTACAGGATTTTACTCCTTGGCAACCGATATGCATAGGATACCAGAGTCAGCTCGCCCGGCAGTACTGCGAGTAGCTCATGACAGCCACCCAGGTACTGATGCTTTTCTGGACACTCTAAGAACGAGAGTTTGGTGGCCAGGGCTTAGTAAAGACGCAGTAATGTTCACGGCAGTCTATTTTGGCGGAAACATACTAGTCATGCCAAGTTCTGCAACCGTCAGATATTGAAGGAGAATAAAATAAGATAGCAGTTGGTCTGGTGAAGATTGAAAGTACAATATGTTTATCTGTTGTGAACTCTGGGTCTAGGTATCCAGCGGTGATTCCACTGACATCTACCACATCAGCATCAATCATTGGAAAGTTAATGGAAATATTTGCTAGGTTTGGACTGCCAAAAATCATCGTGACGGATGATTGGCCACGGTTTGTGTCCACTGAATGGAACGGTTTCTGTCTCGTCTGGACATTGGATAGTGATGGCTATCATTTGCTTACATGTACAGGAAGTGCATGTTGACCTATGAATCAGTGGCCAATGCTCGGAGTGAATGCCTTAGGATCCAGCTCTTCTTTATATGCTGTAAATACTCTATTGTAAGTTCTGAGCTTCCATTATTAAGAAATGCCTGTTGTTAAAGTTGACACGCCACCCATTACAAACTGATGTTTGTATCATACCCTTTTAGGGCATCATCTAACACAATTGTTATGGAGGAGATGCACTTCTATTTGTAAAGACACGCTTAAATTAAATTGATTTGTCACCGGTACTATGAGAGTTACATGGCTGCGTGGTTGAGATATCTAGTGCGTGTTCACACCGACATCTGGACTAGAACTATGATTAAGCTAACTATGATTAGGCCAACATTAGCGCAAGTGTTATGAGGAATTCAGTCGGAATTCCTCATCGCATGCTATGAAGAATTCAGTGACTGTTACAAAGACTCTTTTTAACACGTATTTTGTTAAAAACACTCTTTCTAACGTGTTAAATGGAGTCTTTTTAACACCAAGCGAGTTCTTCATAGCTGGTGTTCAATAAAGTTTCCTGATAAATTCAGTCTGGTGTTGAAAAGACTCTGTTAAGTTCAGTCTGCTGTTAAAAGAACAATACAGAATAATTTCTTGGATCACTTGATTAGTTGTAAACTTTTTAAACACGCGTGCCATACGCTCAGACTGTTTTCTTCAATGCAGTGGCGGATCTAGAGGGGTTCCGGGGTGTCTGTGGCCCCTAAAATTTTGTGACGTTATCACGCGGAGATGACCGCGTACCAGCAGTGCTTGTTACTTCCTGACGTGACTCGCAGCTCACGTTTTAGTTTTAAGTAACTTCACACGGAGGTGCAGTACAGATTATGAAGTTTCGACGTAGGTCCATCATCGTTGGACAGTACGAGTAAGTGAATCGTACCGTACTCCTACTCTTTCTACATTAATTTATGGGAACTTGTTTTCAATCTCAGTTGTTCTCCAACAACATGTTTCATTTACTTCCTTTGCAATGATAACGTTTTAAAGTAGTTATTTTCTATCTCATGAAAATATACTTCCACCTTTGATTGTCACAACATTCACAATTTCATGAAACCATATATGTCTATAGAAGCTTTTTTCGGAAAGAAAAGAAAAAGCGGTAACATTTGCACGTTTAGCGAAAGACATGTATAGGTTTGCAAGATCAATTCAAATTCTTCAGTACTGTAGATTCATTAACGTATACTTCCGTTCTATGGTATAGGTGATTAAATAGCTAATTTATATCTGGAGGCGTGGCTGATCCTAACCTTGTGACGCTACTGAACCCCCCTTCGAAAATCCTGAATTCGCCCCTGCAATGTACACACTATTCAAGGAATCTGAAATATCGTCTGGAGCTTCCCTGATCTTGTCGCAGTAACCAACACAAACACAAACACAAAGCAAGAGCGTACTACGCTAATGTAGATATCTAGTGAAGTAGATTATGTAGTTGACTAGATCAGCTAGCTATAGCTTGTTCACGAATAGAACTCGCAAAGCTAAAACAGGTCATGCATCTTACCCTACGAAGCAATGAGAGCGGATGTCTGTGCCGAAGAAGCGGCCATTTTGCTTAACATCTAACGCGCGCTATCTGACTGAATTTAACAGTGTACTTTGTTAAAACAGTCGAGACGAATGGTACGCGTGTTAAGAAAAGTCTAGACATAACCAAGTGATTAAGGACACTATTATACATTGTTCTTTCAACGCCAGACTAAACTTAACAGAGTCTTAATAACGTCCGACTGAATTTAGCGTCTGAATGTAGTTAACACGGATACTTTATGTAACACCGAATGAATTTAACACAACACAAGCGCGTTCACACACTCTGATTAGTAAGTCACGGGGGCACGTGTGTACAATTAGCCTCGACAGTTTTCATCCGTCATATCTGGCAAGAATTCTCGTGAATTGTCTTGACGAATCGATTGCTTTAGGTTTCGAAGAGGGAAACATTAGTTTGCTTTCTCTGGCAGCTCCTTCATGGACGGCAGGCAGTTGTCACATGTACAGGCACGTATACGTAGTATCCATCTGTCTGGGCTTCTGTTTACGTCGCCATGTATTGCTGCGTTTGTACTTTTAAACATACAACGCTACATCAGAAACATTGGCCGCATGCTCTTCTTGCATACTACCTCACGTGCCAAAGTTACGTTCAACCACTAACGCCACTAATGCGGTTGAAATACTACTCTACGGCGCTAAAATGGCGTTATAATGGTGTTACACTAATCATGACTAGGACCGGTGTGAACGAGAGTGGCTTTAGTGCACTAACGCCAAACTAATCATGAGTAGGCCCTGTTCATCTTTTTTCTGGTAATTTCTGCAAAACAGGAATCTTTCTGGTAACTAGGAATACGTGCTAAATCCGGTCAGACTGCGCTAAAAGCAGCTCTATTCAACCTATAAACGAACACGAAGTTGCTTCCACCTGTCCAGCAATCACAACACAGTCACTGCACGTGACCACGTGACACTAGCTATCTGCATAGTAGGAATATCGTTAGAACTTTTCTTCTAGTGCACCGACCGTTTCTATCCGCTGCTTCCCACTTTTACACAATAAGTCAAACGTTTCTGCACTCGTTCAGTGTTTGTCCAGGCTACCGTTGACGAGAATCAGCAGCGCAAAGTACACGTGGTCAAGCACGACAGACGCCATTTTCTGCATACTAGTAATGTCTCGCCAAATCGCTACAATTCAACTTGACAAATCAAGATTTACATCGAATGCTTACAGCAATGCATAGAATCATATCACAAAGTTTCTGATTATTCTGACGTCATCTTCTCCAAATTTCAAAATTCGACCAAACGATCGATTTCTGACGTTTTGATGACATTCAGTCACTTCTGCTGATAAAAATGAACGTCTAGACATTAGCTTCTTGTGCAACGTTTGGTTTCATCATATTTGCGAACGACTGTCATTTTGTGTAGGCCGCGCAGAACTGTAGTACGTGGTGAGTGCACGTGACCACGTGGCACAAGCTTTCTGCATAGTAGGAATATCGCTGGAACTTTTCTTCTAGTACACCGACCGTTTTTATCCGCTTCTTCCCACTTTTCCACAATAATTCAAACATTTCTGCACTTTTTCAATGTTTTTCCAGGCTACCGTTGACGAGAATCAGCAGCGCAAAGTACACGTGGTCAAGCACGACAGACGCCATTTTCTGCATACTAGTAATGTCTCGCCAAATCGCTACAATTCAACTTGACGAAATAAAACTTACATGGAATGCTTTCCACAATGCATAGAATAATATCACAAGGTATTTGATTATTCTGACGTCATCTTCTCCAAATTTCAAAATTCGACCAAACGATCGATTTCTGACGTTTTGATTACATGCAGCCACTTCTGCTGATAAAAATTGACAAATCAAAATTTACATCAAATGCTTTTCGCAATGCATACAACCGTATCACAAAGTTTCTGAATAATGTGACGTCATTTTCTCAGAATTTCAAAATTCAACAAAATTATTGTGTGTGTGTGTGTGTGTGTGTGTGTGTGTGTGTGTGTGTGTGTGTGTGTGTGTGTGTGTGTGTGTGTGTGTGTGTGTGTGTGTGTGTGTGTGTGTGTGTGTGTGTGTGTGTGTGTGTGTGTGTGTGTGTGTGTGTGTGTGTGTGTGTGTGTTAGAAGAATGGTTGTTGGTGTTAGAAGCCAGGGCAGGTCTTTTCCAACAATTAAAAATTATCCAATATTATTTAGTTTATAGATAGATTAGTCAGCTATATTAGAAATATAAATTGTAGTTTGTAGTTTGTTTGCTACTCTCAGAGAACATTGCTTGCTAGACTAATTGTTGGGTGGAACTCTCATCAATGCAAACAAACACAAACACTCAAGGTTACAACCTCTAAAATGACTCGTATAGCGTGTCTCTACGACGTTTCTGGCAAGTATTGATAATATCTCAAGGACGCAGTTAGAGTGAACACTTTTGGTAGTTGGGGAAATCCCCTCTTGAAGAGCTGTTTGTTTGTTTTTAGTCACCGCAGAAGTGCAGAGAATTCCAGGTGTGCTCATTATGTACTTGACCTCTATCTTACTGCGTATTTAGTATGTTGTTGTTACAGTAACTGAGTTGGGCTCTGTTTCTAGGAAAGAATTGCTGTGAGTCCCTTGACGTAATTGCAACAACCTCGACATTGTCATATATTTGCAGCACTAACTGTTGAGAGCTACCCAGCTACCTAGCTTGAACTTACACCTAATATTGATAGCAATTGAAGCCGAAGTTGTAACTTAATTAAACTAAAATGTCCGTTACATAGTTACAAGAAAACCCACTTGCTTCTACTTGTACGTGTACCTCTCTGCGTATTCCCTGAGCGTGTAATTAGATGCTAGTAAATGGTAGCGAGAGATGCTACACGGAACGATAACAAAGGATTAAGGATAGGATTAGAATTGATCTGAAACAGCTGTCGTATGACTCGTATCTATTCGTCGGCGGTGTGCTTATTATGTATTTGACCTCTATCATTTTGCGTTTTAGAATGTTGTTGTTCCAGTAACTGAGTTGCGGTCTGATTCTACAAAAGAATTGTTCACTAACGTAATTGCAACAACTTGGACATTGTTATTTATTTGCAGCATGTTTCTATGTCATAGCAGCTACAGCTCAGAGATACCTAGCTATACCTAATTTGAACTTACACGTACTATTGATGGCTGTAAAGCCGAAGTTGTAACTTAACTTAGACTTGAATACCTGCGTTCATTTCAAGCAAACCCGCATGCTGCGGTAAATATATCTAAATGATCCTACACGGAAAGATAACAAAAGATAAAGGTAAGGCTAGAATTGATCTGCAACAGCTGTTGTATCTATTCGTAGAAGATCGTGTCAATGACCTCTAGTACTACAACCACTAAACGTTACAAAGAATAGGTACCGTAGTGGTTCAGCAACCTTTATAAGTACGCACACAACGTGTTTCTTTTCTAGTTGCTTGATGCTTTCTGCAGCGCCCGGGCTTTGCTCTAATTCTTGTCTCCTCAGTCTTTTTGACGATCACA
>NC_085102.1:1093675-1106175 GCF_963422355.1 Corticium candelabrum | reverse complement strand
TATGTATGTATGTATATATATAGGTATATATGCATTTATCTACAAGTAATTGTATGTATAATGTGTGCAGACGATGTTTGCGACTTGGTATGTTTGCACAGACGACTGGAGCGAAACAAAGCACTCAGAACGGTTGGTAATAAGTTGTGTGTGTTTGATCTTTATTTATTTATCTGTTTATTACAATAACTCTTGTCTAATGCATGCATGCGTACTTATACACATGTACAGAATACGGTCTTGTTTGCTGTATGTGGCCTACCCTACCTGTCTTGCTTAGGGTTCGGTAACTTAATTAAGCATATAACAGTTTGACATGCTTTTGCAGATAAAGAATGCGTTAAGCGAGGGTCCACAGGCTCAATTGTGGAAGGAATTTCGACGCAAACATAGCTTACAAAAAAGTTTGCATTGCCTCTATAATTTTGTGGATGTCTGCCTAATCAATTCAACACTTTATCAGCTCTATTTAGCAAGGACAAACATCTTTTCAGCTTACCTACTCCAGCTGAAAAAGTGGTAAATTAATTGTGGCCATGCTCAATGGTTGAATATTGCTTTTATGATTCTTTGTGATCAAGGTTCATAAAGTTTTGATCAAAGAAACAAAGTCGAAAGAGCAATCACGACAAACTGTGGCTATCATTGGACAAAATGTTATACGAAATTGCGACATTTGGAAACTAAATGAAAGAACGTGGTTCAATGACGTGGTAAGTGTATACACTAGATTTCTAGAAATTTCTAGAAAATTTTTGATACGTTTTATGTCAGCTGATCAATTCGTTTCATCAGCTGTTTCAAACCGATGTGAATAGCGCGGTACACATCTAGTCTGCATTTCATTTCATTTTGATACTAGTGACATCGCTTATTTAGAGACCAAGACGATTGCTTTGTTTATCGACTTTCTTTTTTGAACAATACTCTCGAAAAGGTTACCACGAGGTAAAGAAGTGGACTGCAAAGGTATAAGCAAGGAAAAGATGGCAACATCTTTGGTAACAAGTATAGTTAATGTTTTTCATGTGTCATCTAGGAAGATCTGTTTCAGTTTGAAATTATTGCAGTTCCAGTTCATCTTAGAAACCATTGGATTGAAGTGGTAAGTATAACAGTAACTTATATCGTTTCATGATATTGTATAGTGTGCACCTGAAGGTACTTGACGTTGGCGAAAAATGTATTCGCGTGTATGATTCGCTTGGAAAATTTCGCCATGATGTTGCAAATAAGTTGAGGCAAGAATGTTTAGATATGAACGTTTATATGTTTTCGCTATTATATTAATAATTGTTACTATATTGTAGTAAATGGTTGGAAGAAGAGCATTGCTCACGTTTCAGTTCTTCTCTAGGAAGTTTGTCTTGGCCTGTCTTTCACACTTTCAGTCCTGTATAAAATTGATTGCCGAAGTTAAATGTACACTATAATAGGGTCATATATTTTCTTAGGAACACAAGCAACAAGGTGATTCGTACAATTGTGGAATATACACGTGTGTGGTATGCTTGGTTACATGTGATGTTTGCATATCAATTGACTGTATATCTTTACTCCTTAGAACATGATGGCGGCGGCTGTAGGAAATCCTTTCTTGTCAATCATAGTATAAATAATTGTCAAATTTTTAACTGACATTAGTATATTAAATGCTGTTAAGGTTGAGCCTAGTCAGTTTCGCAAATGGCTTGCCTTTCGCATTTTAATAGGTGATGAAAGAACGATGTAAGGACTTAACTAATTAAATCATACTAAATGAAGCTATACAAGCGTATTTTTTGTTGCAGAAAAGGCAACAAAGAAATTCGGTTAGGAAAATCTGCAAATTTACTGGCACCATCTGCGACTTTACAACAGGTATTTATAAAGTAATTTATATTATATACCTGTGTGTGTGTGTATATATATATATATATATATATTCATATTAATATAAATTTTGATTATGCACGGATTGCGTTTTGAGGAAATTGCACTATATAAGTATACGTGTAATTCGTGTGTATATATATATAAAGTACATCTAACAATATAATATAGCTACCGTCATACTGCACAGACTATTTACTGTTACACTATGCAATGACATAATCGTATTACTGTATAGCATTGCAGGGCACAAAAATAATTGTACTCTTTAGCTTAGACAAGAGCCTCATAAACCGTCAAACACCATGATGACCCATGATCATACAGGAGTTCAATCTCGGTAGTCGCTATATACCACTGGATAACTCAATTGCTTTGTGCTCTACACTGTTTTGTATCTCTGATGTAGAATTCAGAGTGTCACCGCCATCAGCGGTTCTCCTAATTTCGAGAAAAGCGATTTGTGGCCTAGAAAGAAGAGACAAAAATATATAGACTCCGACGCCGAAGACGATGAAATAGCTCTAACTATGCAAGGGACAAGATCTATGGCAGAATTTGAAAGATATCTAAACGATGACAATGGATTGGAGACATTGTTCGAAATCATTTGATATTCATTTCGGCATGACTGGTATTTCTAATTTTGTTGTTATCTCTTCGTTACAGGACTAGTCAGACTGTAGACGAGAGTCCAAAAAGAGAGGTGCGTAAGGTTCTGTAAGGTATATGAATAGCTTGTAATAACGTCTTAGAAAGAGAAATTGACAAGTAAATTTATTAAGCAGAGTCAAATTTATGTGCACAATGATAGCAATAATAATAACAACAATAATAATAATTATTATTATAAAACACAGTGCTTCTTGAAACTAGACCGATCTGGTTGAGCACAACAAATAATAATAGATAATTAAAATATATAAATCAAATATTATAATAATAATAAGTATATAAATAATGAAATGTACAATAAATGTAAACGAGTCTATTACCGTGTCAGTTTAGTACAATATGAATCGATTTGGTTTTTTAGAAAAGAAAACGAGTCAAGTTTTCAAACGCAACAGGGGGTAAAAAAAGAAAAATTGAGGTATTGCATTGCCTTCAGCTTCAAATATGAGAACAAATACTTACCTGTATCTATCATCGAGTAATCATAGATAAATGTATGATTCATTATAAGAAATTTGAATATACCAGACAAAACAAAAACATATAACACCAATTAAAACTAAACGACAAATATATAGGTATGTTTGTTGCAATTTTGTCAAATTATTTCGTTTTAGCCGGAAACTATAGATATCAGTGACGATGATGACAAACAAACAACCACAAGGTCAGTAATTCAAAACTGTTCTAATGAAAAGTAAACTGATAGCTCTTAACTTTATACTGTCATTTGCATTGTAGGAAAGTGTCATTAACTACACCTGAGTCAACAGTTCAAACCAGGGCAGCTGTGCTGGCAAGGCCTAATTTCAGTCGTAAGCAAAGTTAAGCATGCAGAGTTCTTATCGCTATATTGCCAATTTGGCGTTTATAAAAGCATGTTGTTTATATGACCTGTGCTTGTAGCGATACATTGCTCAGAAAAAGAGATAGAAAACTTTTTTTGGGAACTTGACGGCGGTGGCTACATCACAGCACTTTTGGCAGCATGTCCCGTCAAAAGTCCGGCAAATTTTGGAAGAAAAGTTTCTATGAAACAATCCTTGGCTGCATCGCAGCACATAGTCATGGCCGGGCGATTCAGTTCAGCAGTGATAAAGAGAATAAACAAACTTTTCAATCGCTGGTACTTCAAGAACGAGGCAGCAAAGAACACGGACCGTGATGATGTTTTGGAGCTTTTCGGAGTACCAAGTGATTGGAGGTTTTCAGCCAAAGCACATCATGCAGCTTGTCATATCCTTTGCAGATGGTATCTAGGAACATGGATTACGACTGAATTAAATACCAAAGTAGAAAGATTTTTAAATGAGTAGTAGTTTTAGTTTTTGGGAATTTAGTAATGTTACAGTTTATATGTATGTATATCTAGATATATATTGTAGATCTGCATCAATCTTAATTATTCTCATTCTTTTCGAAGTAACGTCTGATAGCTAACATTTGAAGCTGTTGGAGTTTAGTTGATTGACGATTTGGCAAGACATTAATTGCTAATAAAGAAAAAATGGCTGCCGAAAAGTGCGACATCGCGAAATTTAGCAACAAACGGCTCAAAATCGATGAATTGAGCCACAATGTAAAATTATTGCGTTTGTTCTTATAAACTGACACAAAGTAGATGAGTGCACTGAAATTCGTGGAATAGCGAGTGGGCGACTTTACAAAATAACTTTATTTCCAGATGACTTTTGAAAAGTGTTTCTAAGACATATCAGAGTACATTCTCGTTACACTGCAAAACGAAATCGATTTTGTTTAGCTAAGACGCATTCCAATCAATCTTGATTTCTTGAGTTCTGCGCGGCCTACACAAAATGACAGTCGTTCGCAAATATAATGAAACCAAACGTTGCACAAGAAGCTAATGTCTAGACGTTAATTTTTATTAGCAGAAGTGACTGCATGTAATCGAAACGTCAGAAATCGATCGTTTGGTCGAATTTTGAAATTTGGAGAAGATGACGTCAGAATAATCAGTAACTTTGTGATATGATTCTATGCATTGCTGTAAGCATTCGATGTAAATCTTGATTTGTCAAGTTGCATTGTAGCGATTTGGAGAGACATTACTAGTATGCAGAAAATGGCGTCTGTCATGCTTGACCACGTGTACTTTGCGCTGCTGATTCTCGTCAACGGTAGCCTGGACAAACACTGAACGAGTGCAGAAATGTTTGACTTATTGTGTAAAAGTGGGAAGCAGCGGATAGAAACGGTCTGTGTACTAGAAGAAAAGTTCTAACGATATTCCTACTATGCAGAAAGCTAGTATCACGTGGTCACGTGCACTCACCACGTACTACAGTTTTGCGCGGCCTACACAAAATGACAGTCGTTCGCAAATATGATGAAACCAAACGTTGCACAAGAAGCTAATGTCTAGACGTTCATTTTTATCAGCAGAAGTGACTGAAAGTCATCAAAACGTCAGAAATCGATCGTTTGGTCGAATTTTGAAATTTGGAGAAGATGACGTCAGAATAATCAGAAACTTTGTGATATGATTCTATGCATTGCTTTAAGCATTCGATGTAAATCTTGATTTGTCAAGTTGAATTGTAGCGATTTGGCGAGACATTACTAGTATGCAGAAAATGGCGTCTGTCGTGCTTGACCACGTGTACTTTGCACTGCTGATTCTCGTCAACGGTAGCCTGGACAAACACTGAACGAGTGCAGAAACGTTTGACTAATTGTTTAAAAGTAGGAAGCAGCGGATAGAAACGGTCTGTGTACTAGAAGAAAAGTTCCAGCGATATTCCTACTATGCAGAAAGCTTGTGCCACGTGGTCACGTGCACTCACCACGTACTACAGTTCTGCGCGGCCTACACAAAATGACAGTCGTTCGCAAATATGATGAAACCAAACGTTGCACAAGAAGCTAATGTCTAGACGTTAATTTTTATCAGCAGAAGTGACTGAATGTCATCAAAACGTCAGAAATCGATCGTTTGGTCGAATTTTGAAATTTGGAGAAGATGACGTCAGAATAATCAGAAACTTTGTGATATGATTCTATGCATTGCTGTAAGCATTCGATGTAAATCTTGATTTGTCAAGTTGCATTGTAGCGATTTGGCGAGACATTACTAGTATGCAGAAAATGGCGTCTGTCGTGCTTGACCACGTGTACTTTGCGCTGCTGATTCTCGTCAATGGAAGCCTAGAAAACACTGAACGAGTGCAGAAATGTTTGAATTATTGTGGAAAAGTGGGAAGCAGCGAATAGAAACGGTCGGTGTACTAGAAGAAAAGTTCCAGCGATATTCCTACTATGCAGAAAGCTTGTGCCACGTGGTCACGTGCACTCACCACGTACTACAGTTTTGCGCGGCCTGTTACAAGACGACAGTCGTTCGCAAATACGAGGAAACCAAACGTTGCACAAGAAGCTAATGTCTAGACGTTAATTTTTATCAGCAGAAGTGACTGAATGTCATCAAAACGTCAGAAATCGATCGTTTGGTCGAATTTTGAAATTTGGAGAAGATGACGTCAGAATAATCAGAAACTTTGTGATATGATTCTATGCATTGCTGTAAGCATTCGATGTAAATCTTGATTTGTCAAGTTGAATTGTAGCGATTTGGCGAGACATTACTAGTATGCAGAAAATGGCGTCTGTCGTGCTTGACCACGTGTACTTTGCGCTGCTGATTCTCGTCAACGGTAGCCTGGACAAACACTGAACGAGTGCAGAAACGTTTGACTTATTGTGTAAAAGTGGGAAGCAGCGGATAGAAACGGTCGGTGCACTAGAAGAAAAGTTCTAACGATATTCCTACTATGCAGATAGCTAGTGTCACGTGGTCACGTGCAGTGACTGTGTTGTGATTGCTGGACAGGTGGAAGCAACTTCGTGTTCGTTTATAGGTTGAATAGAGCTGCTTTTAGCGCAGTCTGACCGGATTTAGCACGTATTCCTAGTTACCAGAAAGATTCCTGTTTTGCAGAAATTACCAGAAAAAAGATGAACAGGCCCGGTGTGAACCACCTCCTAGTAGATGAAACGGCATGCAATGGCGAGGTATGATTCAAAACGATTCACACGGTATAGTGCGCACAGACTAGCACAGGAATGCCAACGTTAAAACGTACTTTCATATGACATGAATTAAAGCATTAAGTCAACAATCAAAGTCAAAAATGGAAAACCAGCAGAATCACATCGAAACCATAATCAAGGTTACCCTTTTCAACATCTTCAATGGCACTTTGAATGGTTAGTTATATACGGTAGCCAATTTGTGGTGTAGAATACTGTACAAGATGTGGTTGGAAGTAGCTTAAATTCTGGTAAAATGGCCCGTATTTCACTTCCCACGTCACATTTTCGACTCTTTAGTCGTCCACATTGTCCGCTTGATCACGCCCATTATATCAATGTAAATGTTTTATTAATATTAATTTTTATATATATTAAAAACGGAAAACAAATAATACGCATGCGCACGCAGTCGCACACGGGCGCATACACAGACTCACGCTTACAAAATTCTTGCTTTAAATGCTATCGTTCGTTGTGCACAGGGAAGGGAAGACAGAGAGAGGCGAGACAGAGAGAGGCGAGACAGAGAGAGGCGAGAAAACGACGACACCGATAACCGTGGCGGTCCGAACAACGAACCACCTGGCCCTACTTGGTTGCAGATAACTTCTGTCGTTGGAGTATTTGTTTCAATTGTAGTTGCAATTTTTGCTTATCGTAGGTAGTCACTTTGATCCCATTTTATGTTTAGCTAGCTACGTCAATACTATCTCGTAGGTAGCCACTTTGATTCTATTTTAGACTTTTAGTTAGGTGCATCAATTATGTCAACTGATTTTTTTGAAACTTTCGAAGTTTTTCTATTGTATTTCGAAGTTGTTCTGATCTTGTAGTGATAATTGTATTGCAAAGCATTTTGGACAGGCGACCAATGCAAATGGAATGCAGCGTTGAATGCAGTATACATACAAAATGTGGTTGCTGAGATGAACTTGCTTATTGCCAATACATTAATTAAACACAAAAGTTGGAAACGTGTTTACTTGGGTATACTTTTGGTTAGATTAGCTAACGCGAAGTCGGGCTTCGACGTTTATAGATGCATCTGAAAATGATGTTTATTAAATTGAGCAATTTTGTTGTTTGATTTGTTTTAAGCCTGGTTCACAATATGTGCATGCGGTTCAGCTGAGCGGCAACAAGAGAGACGTGGCTCATCAGAAATGAACGGAAACGAAAACATTGTGAACAGAAGCTGCGCGGCAAAAACGGCAAGCTCCAAATGTGAACGGCGTGCCGCTGAGGATAGACTATAGTGCTCTATCTCTGCGCAAATCCGCACGCTGAACCTTGCCCAATCATAATTTAGCATGAAATCACGTAGGTAACTTTATCTGGGATATCTTTTGCTTCTCCGCGTTCACACAGTATACTACAGCTATTCTTATCTATAGCAAGTATACTACACTATATATACTTTATCTCCGCAGAAGTAAAAGCAAAGCCAGATTCAGAAACAAGAACGCAAATAATATCGTTGACTTACAGTATGCAGGTACTGTTATTACCACGCCTTGGGAGCCAGACGAAGGACACCTTCGTTAAAATATTATTTGTGAACAGACTGCGGCGCGGCAACAAGTTTGCGTGGCAGACGTCGGCAGCCAGTAGATTTTCGCACAGCGTCGCTTAATGAATTAAGTGAATGGCACATATAGTGAATCAGGCTCTAGTATTTTATTGATTTGCGACACACTGTCTTACCCCGCCTTTAATATGGGCGGTACAGTAGCAATCTAACTTAGCGAGTTTACACTGCAGTAACAATACACGCGTCCTACTTACTCTATGCATCTTACACACTCCAGCCAGCGCGCGTCACATGTACATACTCGGTTTAATAGTTAATTAATTGAGCAAACGAACTCCAACGCGTCTCATTTCCTTTCTGGGCGAAATCCGACTTGACCGTTCGTCTCGGACGGTCAAAGTCGACCCGGCCGCAGCGTTTCACGACGATCCGAGATCGGCGTCACGTCGACATCTAGATGGAAGCGGGGGTTGGCGTACTAGAGCATAGGATGTTGAGCCGGCCTTAATTTCCATCGCTCGACGTCGATCGTATAGGCTCAGTTGCAAAAATAGTTTCCCGCTTTTAGACAATGCTAGCGGAGGACCAATGGCGCAGCTTTGGGACTGGACACCAAGGCCCACAAATACTCGTCTACTCTATACCATCGGTCCTGTCCACTCCCAGTCAATGACCATGCAGGTATACTCATTACCCGAGACCCGGATTTCCGGGCTAAGGGTATAGTAATCGTTCAATGTACGACCGACCGTATCTAGACTCGATTAGCTCAGATGCCAAGGAAGCTATTCCGACCAATAGACGAGAAGTGGTGTCATTACTGACCAGTAGACGAACGTTACGTCATCATGAGGCTCCACCTCCCTTTGTTTGGTAGCTGCTAACGAGAACTCGGTCATCGGGCGTCCGTCCTGTACATAGTGTTTAGTCCTTTGCTTTACAGGTTTAGCACATAGAAACAACGCCTACAGTCTGCATTTGCACGTGTATATTTCCCCAACAACCAGTCGTCTAGGGAGCGAAGGTGTAGCTGTATACCTGACTTGTAACATTTTGCTTGTTTCACTGTGTTTCTGCATGGTTCTGCAGTTCGACTGCTTGAATTTTCGGTGTGCGTGGCTTCGCGGTCGCGGTGTTGCTGCAAAAATCACTAGTGTCGTCTTCAAAAGAAATTTGGCGCTGGACGGGAAGTTGCGAAGAGGAACGTGCATTGTCCATGACAGCGTCTGTTTGTCGGACGAATTATGCGGCTCGGCTGACCTGTAAGTACACTAGTGCATTTCTATTTATTTTTGTTACGGTATCCAAAGTCAGAGCGAACAGACGCCTAATCTACATGTGCACGTGGATGTTTTCCCACATTAATGTTTTGTTTTGGCTCTGGCGTCACTTCATTACGCCAACCAAAATTGCTTTTAGACGGATAGCTGTGTAAATACGGTACTGTAGGCGTAATAACCCCAACGTGATGGATTTTCAAATGCATGAGCGTTTGTGTCTTTTGCCTTACACTGTACACATGTCTTAGCGCCATGTCGTGTGCATGTATTTCTATTCATTTACTTCGAGAGGCAATTGCGTGCGAGTTTCTTGCCTATTAGAGGTAATTATGCCTGTACCAAAAGTCCGGAATTGTGAGTTTTCGTGCACCCCATGGCAAACCATTTTCTTTCTAGCCTATCCTACGTAATCTTTTTGTGGTAATTACAAAATGATGTTTTTATAAAATTAGTATTAGAGTGTCTAAAGTTGAATAAAACAGCGTTTTCTTAAATTAAAACTGTTGCCATAGTAACCAATATGTAAAATTAGAAAGGGAAGTCGGATTTGCTATCAAAAACTTTTAGGCATGGTTGACAAGCTTTCGTAACAGCAGATATTAGATGTATGTAACAGAGCTCAACTAGATGATGTATATGTATGCGAAGAGATCTGTATAGTCTCTCTGTGTTAGCTAGTAGTGACCGCTACAACTTTCAGTTAGGTAATAGTCAGTAACACTGATGCTATTCGCTGTCGCATCCAGTAAAGGCCGGGAAATGGTTTACACACATCTTCTAGCTAGCGACCAAGCAATATTTGTCATGCCGATGCGGCGCTTTCAATTTCTTGACTTTGTCTGCCATACAATCTGTACCGGGACCTGATGTGCGCCCGAGCAGCCTGTCGCTAAAAAACCATTATTTGGTGAACAGATGACAATATTTATGTGAGATGCTCTTGCCTTTGCTGCATGGTTGGCGTGTAAAAAATATTCGGTGTCATGCTTCTTCTTCACTGCATGAAAGTGCTGGAATCAATTGGGCAGTGACAACTAGACCATCGATTATATATATAATGTAGTAAACCTTGAGTAGTTGTTACGGCGACACACAAATACACACTACTTCCCATCAAGGAGACGTGCGTATTTTGGCTGAGTGCTGTTCATTGGTGCTATGGACTTTTAGCGCGCTTTAGGTACTAATTGCATTACATGTTGCTCGCTTTATTAGATGCAAGTAGATTGTAAGGGTGAATGCACGAGGCTGGTAAGGTATGGCCACCGTTATTTACCACACATTGCCATGTACACAGCAAGAAACATTAATTAAAATGCAATTAAACGAGCTCTCCAGAATAGTTTAGACAAACATTTGTTGATGACTTTGAATGAGTAGTACAATTCAATGTGCAAAGTCAATAGAGTCAACATGTCTTTTTCTATAATATGTCTTGATTGTGGAAAGAGTACACAGATGATCAACAGGCACAAGTAAACCATAGCTAGGACAACATTCAATTGCATCAGTGCACAGTTGAAGGTTTTCAGTAGAGTTTTGTTCAGCTGACAGCTCTGGCAGAGCATTATATATCTGCACTCTACAGCGTTGACATCAATCAATTAATAGCACACAATTTCGAGTTTCATTCAGCAACTGTAATCAATTTTGTACACACACACACACACACACACACACACACACACACACACACACTCACACACACACACACACACACACACACACACACACACACACACACACACACACACACGTATGTATGTATGTATGTATGTATGTATGTATGTATGTATGTATGTATGTATGTATGTATGTATGTATGTAAACATGTATGTATGTATGTATGTATCTGCATCGGAAGAGAAGAAGACAGAGGAGACCACAACAATTTCATTTTTAGAGTCTCTTCAAACAAGAGCAAGAATGAAGATTCTACCAGTAGTATATGATGTCGAACTGGATGTGTCATTGACACGCCTCTTCAGCCAAAATGCTTTCAACCAGGCAGTAAGGAATTAAGGAATTATTTTCACAGCTATGAAAAGGTGCAAACATACTTGTTTCTTTGTCTGTGTCAGAGTGTAGTAGTGCAGTGCACTGAAGTACGCAGTAAATTATGATGCCTTGTTTGCTAGCTGCAAAAACTTTAATTAATAAGCTAGAGTTTCTAGGTATGCTTTGTTTTACTGTGACTGTCGATGTCATTTGTTGGTGGCACTGCTGATAAGTTTCTGATTTTCACTGAGATTTTCTGTTGAAAGTTGTGGCATATGAAGCTTTATGCCGGGAGGTGTACCAATTATACTATCATAGTGGCAACCAGTGTGAGCAAGTTCTAAATTATTGATAGTGTGTGGGAGGCACTGAAGTGGGTGGCATGATAAAACAGGTTGTTTTGGATATTGCCTTGGCCTGAAGCCTGATTTCCTGACTTTGTGGATGAGGCGAACAAACAAAAATGGGTATTTGAAAGCAGTCACTAGCTGCCTGAATTTCGACTTGTGATCCCCAAGTGCCAAGTTTCTGTATTGCTTTGAGGTGCTGGCTGAATATTAATGTTTGCTGATAGGGTATAAACATTACATTGTACCGGTCGCTGTTCATGATGAGCACATCGGAAATGTACATCCTGAGGGATACATGCCAACAGTCGGTGCCAAATAGCTGCTTGCTCAAAGATCTAAAGAGACGGTTTCCATCTCCTCGAACGTTGTCTAGTCTTCGCTTCTGCTTTGCTAAAAATTCCTCAATAGCAACAGATGGTGACACAATTTTTGGAGCAATGTTTGCTCTGATGATTGCTTCTGGAATTTTCACTACAGTTCTGGGACAAGGCAGTAAACTTTTATTGAGTACTCCCTGCCATAGCAACAACTATGTGAATGTGGAGTACTGTGAATGTGTGATTTTTGCTAGGCAATCATACCTCAATCATATGAGCATATGAAATTCTCTTTATGCCATCCAAAGTATCTACACAAATAGATTTCACAATTGATTATCGACAATCAAGCGGTTAATTAAATGTTACAGGCTATGTTCCCTCAATGGGCTCATGCACATGCATGTACAAGACAAGGTTGTAC
>NC_085102.1:1086614-1093475 GCF_963422355.1 Corticium candelabrum | reverse complement strand
ACCTTTCCGACTATCCTTAGGCTTGACATAAACTCCAGTGCAGTTCCTGCAAGCAAAGTCATAACTGCAAGGTCACCAACAACTGTACTGTATTGAATGCATTACCAATGAGAGCACTTAGCACTGTACGTGCCACAAGAGCTGTTACTTACTGTAGTGCAGCTAGCTTTTACAGATGTATGGTCAAAGACCTATAAAAGCAATGGCTAGTTTGTCTTACTGAAACTTGAATGGTACAGTATCGTACTCAACCACAATCTTGTCAAGATACATAGTTTGTAGGCTGCATTTAATGGTTTAGCTTCACTTTGGTCTGGTGCTCTATGAAACACAGTGTGCTTGTCAAACATTTCTTAGCCGTCACTGTTTTATGTAGTTTCTTACCGTAAAATTGATATTCTGACGCTCTAATTTCTTTCCTGCTGCAATTAACTTTGTCTTACGAAATTGGGTGGTACCGTTTGCATCCATCTCTTTAGTTGGCAATCCGCAGAGGAGGTCAGCTTGTTTGAGTAGGGACAGTATCTGAGGCAAGTGTACTCTTGAAATTCACCTTTTCTCTGCTTGACTGGTGATATCCTTAGCCAGGCATGCAATTTTTTCTTGAGTAGGCAGGCAATCTAAGTGATGGTAATGAATGGATGGTTAAATTTCTCATACAGACATCAACAATTAACTTAACATAAGTACACTAAACGTTCATAGACAACTCATTACCTCACCTTATTAATTAAATCTTAGCGTTAGGTGTCTCCAAGTTAGACCCCTAGCTATCTATACATATATATATATATATATATTTTTTTTTTAAATTTATATATATATATATATATATATATATATATATATATATATATATATTTATTTTTACTTTTACATTTAAACAGAACTAACTACCAAATTCTACACTACGCTACGGTGGGTATATCCCAACTATCAATGTCCTGTACTTCAAGTTGAATTCTTCTGAACAACATCCTTGCATTGTATTTCCACAACTGTACCGAAAGTTGTTGCGTCAAATTCTGGAAAGCTTGATGGAATCGAATTCCGCTGACAGCTGAAGTTTTAGATGCAATAGCTTTTAACGTTTTAATGCTGAACGGAGACCAGAAACCCAATGTTTCCAATACCAAGGGGTAAAAAAGACCACCTGTTGCCAGAACGTTTGCTTCGTGACGTGTGTCCTTCTGTTCTTCACCTGCTTCAGCTGCTGCCCCAGCCCTTACTGCTGCTTTTGTCACGTACAATGGCTGCAATGAGTTTCTGACTGTTATGTCGAAATAAGCTGGTTTGCCCTCTAAAAAGTCAGGATGAAAAACATCACCTGGACGACTTTCGTCACTACCACTGCATCTCACTTCCTTTACCACGTCTTTATTCTCAACTAATAACGCCTGGAAAATGACTTCTGCCAATGCGTTGTGTCTTCTGGTGCGTTCTGGACCTGTACCACAGCTGATGAGGTGATCTCCAAAAGGATCGATGTGTTGACGACAAGTGCACAGGATCGAAGTTGGAGGAGAGGGAAACATCTTAATCCCTAACCAGAGCCGTATAGAAATGACAAACTCATGAGAAAGCATGGAAAGGCCGAGATTAGGGTTTGGTATTGCCCTCAACCACGCTCCCGCATGGGGTGTACTGATGGAATTTAAACGAGCTCTGTCTCTCAAGCTGGCATTGTTCAATAAACAATTGAATAAATCAGCATCGAGTTTTGATTGAATTTGTCGTTGAGTCGAGTTGTTGAAATCTAGAAGCAAATGACTGTGTTCGTTTTTCAGAAAGGAACAACTCTGAAGATAACTTTCAGATTCTTCCAATAGCAGTGAAGTCGGAACGTGTACGTTTGTTGAGGCCAGAGAATTACAAGCTTTCCTAAGGAAATCTTGGACTAACAATTTTGTGGAATTACAACTCCCCACGTATGCAGCTGGTGCAGACTTGACTGCTTCTCTCAAACCGAGACCCCCAAGTCGTACAGGTAGTGTAGCCTGCAACCATGCTGTGTCTGTAATGGAGGATCGACAGATGATTTCCAAAGATCGACGTAAGCCGACATCGAAACGGCGTAATTGGTCTGTCAACAAAGCAGGAGTCACAGTACGTAACAAATGATTGATTTTACAGATACTCTGACAGCTCCGTAGCAAATGCAATTCAACTTGTGGATCCTCAAGGTTACTCAGAAGCGTTTGAGACTCCAAGACTTTATCAACACGTTTGGATATAGATGATCTGAAAAAGTCTACAGAGCCATGGACTGGTGATCCTAGCAACTCAACCCCTTCTGACAAACGTCTGACTTGACTGGGAAACAAGGGAAAAGCTTGGTCTCCAGACGGCCAGTATAGTTCACATTTATTTAAGTTGACATGTAAGCCATAACTGGGACCCTTTTCCGAAACACTTTGTAATAAAGAAGATACAGACTCTCTCGAGCCGAAAAATGTCCCATCATCCAAATACCAAATTTGAAGGTGTAGGTTCGAAATAGCGCCAATAGAATCCAATAATTCCAGAATCACAAGTGAGAACAGAAGAGGGCTCAAGGGATCTCCCTGTTGGACACCAGCTGTAGATAAGATTTGATGCCTACCGTAACGCATCTCACTAGGTACGTGGTAGGACCACTGAGCCCATGCAAATAATTCTGGAAATTCTCTCCGCAAACGTGAAAGAAAGGCTGGTCTGGAGCACTCATTAAAAGCATTAGTCATGTCAATTTTCAAGCAACAGAAGTCTTCTTTATCCCAGTTAGCATCAAGAAACGATTGTGTGGTGTGAATAGCTGATTCCATACCACTTCTAATACCCACTCCTACTTGGCCAGTTGGCAAAAAGACGTCTGGAAGGCGGTCTTTCACAGAAGCACAACAGAGTTTACTTGCCAGGCGCCGGAGTACTTCTCCAACTGCAATTGGCCGAAAACCTCCTGATTTCTTTAAGAGGGCAGTCAGTGGTGCTCCAGACAACCAAGGTGCGATTCTTGGATCACACTTACCCGCCAAAAGCTTTGTCATGAATCTTGAAAGATTTGCAAGGCACAACTGAGCATCTGGGACATATGCTCCTTTCATAATATCTAAAAGATGTTGAGCCCGAAGCTGAGAAAAACCAGGACTGGAACCTCTGGGAAAACTTTCTAAGGCTGATAAAACTGCAAGAGAATCCACAACTAATGGAGGTGGAATATCATCGGACCATTCAGGTAAAGCATGTTCTGGGTGACGTGATTTAAGTTCATCTAGCACCATTGGGTCATCACGAGAAGCACAACCACAAGAGCCCAACACTTTCATAGCATCACCAAACCTACCCTCGCGTGCCAAATTCAGTGAACGACGAGCATTACTTTTGGCAATAGAGACTGATTGACGGGTTGACCGGGACTGACACTCCTGCCTGGCTGCTGTCCACAGTGCGACCAAGTTACCCTGCTGCCATTGACGCAGGCGAGATAACAACAGCTGCTTAATGACCAAACGCTTCTTTCTGCCTCCCCGAGGAGGAACGCGTAACACAGCTTTTGCAAACATGAACAGCCGAACAAAACCCCAAATACCATTTTCACAGGCACGTAAGAATTCACCAGAAAGAACTTCAGCAAGTAATGGACGAGTCGAACGTGGCACATGCTTAACTGTCTGAACACGTAATGAAGCAATTTCATCCATTACTGACGTGAATACTAAAGATTCATCTTGCGTGGGAGGAGACAACATAGAGGCAGCATGAACTCCCTCTAATACCAAATCCAAGTCAGCAGGACAAGAAGCCACACAAGAAGGGTCAGGCCTATTAGAAGCTGACAGGTGTGTGTCATGGTGGAGATCACTATGAGAATTCTCACAGGAGGAAGAAAGTGAATCTTGGTCTGATTGTCCATTCAGCCATAATGAAGAAACAGGGTCCTCCATCAAGCCACGACAGCGATTTCCTGATCCCAAAGAACGTCTGCAACACTGAAATCTCTTTGAATAGGCAAATCCACAATCACAGCAAAGACGACGATTATGACCCTGAAGAAAAGCTCTGCTTGGAAATAAATGGCGACTAATATGACTAGCATTTATATGTTGCCACAGGGACCCAATGTCTCTGAAGGAAGAAGCACAAAGTGGACACTGTGGCAAAACACCACTGCTTGACGCAGCTTGGGAGGATAGAGTACACAAATCCTCTAAAACACTCACATCATCGGAAGTACCAGAAGAGCAGTCTCGAACTGTGCTGAGGTCGACTGTAGAATGGACGTCCTCTTCAGGACGTGTGGGAGGACCCGGATGTGGGTGAACGTCACCACAACGTAGTATCAAAATGGCGGCCAGTGTGAGACAGAAGCAACAGCTGAAAAGACATCTCACACGTTTAGGAGCGGTATGAGCATTCACGTTCCTATTCCTGCTGGTTGTGTGGCCGAGCTGTACTTTCTCAGACACTGAAGTGGATAGGAGATGAGCAATAGGAGCGAAACATCCAATTCGACAACGGTAGACCTCCAGGGACACACCCATGAAAATACCCGATGGAGAGTACGTTGTATCAAGTAAACTGAAAACGAAACGTGCGTCTCTGAAGACAAACCGTCAACTACAATACGAGCGCTAGAAACAGCACCTCACAGCCATTTCGACTAGTTGATATATATGTTGCAATGTTGAAGGAGTTATAAACGTAGCCCAATCTTACGTACCTGTGTCATTTAAGGATATTTTGTGGCATTCTTATTTTATATACAGTCTGTTGTGTATCTTTGAATGGGTATTCATCCTCAGTCTGCTGCCCTGTTGTCGGTGTCAAATCTTTTCTCAGGAAAGTGTTTAGTTTGTGCACATGTTTACACAGATGACCCGTTTTGTACTCAAAGCAGTCACAGTGATAGTGCCGTCTACACAAAGGTTTATAATTGCCTTCATTGCAATGAATGGCCTTGCAATTTTCTTTGAAACGGGCTTCAAAAGATGTTCTTTGTATCCAGTAAGTTGTTCTTTCATCACATAGGGATTTAATATGCATGTATCATCTCCATTCGCAGAGAAAATTAAACACACAAAACGAATTAAGTGTGTTACTAGTACATGCTGTGTTGTGTGTTTACACACACACACACACACACACACACACACACACACACACACACACACACACACACACACACACACACACACACACACACACACACACACACACACACACACACACACACACCTGTCCTGTCCTGTTAAAAAGCTACCGTAAAACGGTCACGCTTGCCTCCAAGAGGCAACAAGTCAGATGATGGAACATTGTGATTGCTAGAATTCTAACATCTGTGAACTGTCAAACCTCCTTTACTTCAGGACCATTTGAAACAATTTGAACATTGGATTGCACCCTGCTGTTCCCTTATCGGTTTCCTTCTTTCTTCTATACACTCGTGTCTCGCCTTATCACTTTGTCTTCTAAAGGTCCTGGAGCACACCTCACACATCACATCCCTGACTGCCACCGGAGCACGTGCCCCCATTCTCTCTCTCCAACGTTCCAAACCATCGCGACACAATGTACTCCAGCCCGCTCTCGACCTCACAGCCTCATCATACCATTCCTCCTCTAATATTTCAATGTCTTTAAAGTCTCTTCTCATCATATCTCTCCATCTCTTCTTTGGACCACATCTGGGGTGGGGCTGGGGCAACCAACCAAATAAGGTTGATTTTGGCATTCTGTGGTCTGTTATTCTTGCTAGGTGTCCCAGCCATTCTAACCTTTTCTTCTTCACTTTCTCAGGTGCAGTCTCCTCATCTCCCCACCTCCCCCTCACTTCTGCCATTGTGATGTGCTCAGACCATTGTTGCCTGTTGGAGATGCCCAAGATACTGCCAATGTATCGATGGTGAAAGATGTTCAGCTTCTTTTCTTGCTTTTTGAGAAGTACCCAACATTCTGCTCCATAAAGCAGCACTGACATAACACACGCATTGTAAATTTTCCTCTTTGTTGTTATCTTTAGGTGTTTATCAATAAAGACAGCCTTTCTCAAAGCCCCAAAAGCCCGTAAGGCTTGAGCTACTCTTTTGTCTACCTCCACAGTCATTCGCCCAGAACTGGTAATGACAGACCCAAGACAAGAGAACTCATCTACCATCTGAATGTCTCCCCCCTCAAGCGCAGCAGGTGCTCGATCATTTTCCTCAACCAGTCTTCCTGTTACCATGCGTTTGGTTTTTGGAATGCTAGCAGTCAACCCAAATCGCTGTTTGTTAGTTGGTACTCCATTGCTGCCTTCCCTGCACCTGTTCTTGATGATGAAAGAAGAGCCGCATCATCAGCAAATTGACACTCTGCTATCTTCCTCTTGCAAGCGTTCTTAGTATACCTCCTGAGCAATTTCTTGTTCTGTTTGTATTTGATGGTAATGCCCACTCCTTCAGTATCCTCTACCCTAACCAACCACCTCTCTACAGCTAAACATGTGTACAAGTTGAACAATACTGGAGCCATACAACAACCTTGTCTCAAACCATTTTGAACCTCACTCTCCTCTAGCATAGTTCCATCCAAACGAATTTTTGCTTCAGGTCCTGATGAAAAGACGCGATGAGCTGGATTGTCTCTTCAGGTACGCCAAGCTTCTCTAATGCTTTCCACATCGCCTGTCTTGGGACAGAGTCATAAGCCTTCTTCAGGTCAAAAACGTGAAGAAAGCCTTAGATTCATGTTCTAAAGACTTATCCACCAGCTGATGTACCGTAAAAATCATGTCTGCACAGCTTCTTCCTTTCTTAAAGCCACACAGCAAATCAGGTAACTCATCCTCAGCTAACTTTTGTAGTCTCTTCTGTAGAATCCTGGACACAATTTTCTCGATTACAT
>NC_085102.1:1064114-1081614 GCF_963422355.1 Corticium candelabrum | reverse complement strand
TCAGAAGAAGCCGTACATTTTCACAAACATATTGGTATCGGTGTCGGCATGTTAAAAATTTTTTAAGCGACTTTGCCCATTTCTCTGTCAGAATTATAGAAAGTCAAGGCACAGATGTTTGTAGCAGCAGCATGTGCATTTTCTACCTGCTCTGCTTGCATAATTGGTTTTAAAGTAATAGACAAATGTTGGTTCTTTGGGCATCCATGCATCAACAAATGACTGCAGATATTGATTGAACATATCTTTGTTGGTATCATGCATCAACAGGTAGAATGATTGATAGATACTGATTTGATTTCCTTTGTTCTTTACCTTTGCAAAAATGTTTTGTTTGAGTGACCTAAGCAAAAACTGAATAAATAATAGAAGTCTGTATTTATTTTCTAATACTCTACCTACCTATCAACATGCCAATGGCAGCGAAGATGGTTTCTAGATGTAGTGTACACGCTACCGTACAAGGGGGTGTGTGGTACTCTATAGCAGGTCACATTTCTTCAGCTGCATGACATCGCACAACTCACCAAGTAAAAAGACATGCACGTCCATTGCTTTCAACGCGCCTTCTGAACTCTATTTGAAGTCAACTCAACTGAACTCTATTTGAAATCAACTCACCTCAACTCTATTTGCTCAACTCAACTCAATTAATTAACTCAACTAACGTAGAACAGTGTGCGGTTACAACTGAAAGAACATGGTCATAGCTAGTCAGCAACAGCTAGCTAGAGCTAGGTAATAAGTAGACTACTATGTCAATGTTAGGTATGGCTACTAGAGTCAATAGTGTTATCTGGACAATGATTGTAGAGTTCTGCCGTGTCACTCGATAATCTGTGGGCTGTCATTTCGACGCGTACGTTCATATTTGCAGTCAAGCTGCGTGACGAGGAGGCACCGGCACCTTGGGTTGTGGCAGATAGAAACACAATTGATAGTTCCGTGTCCGACGAAATAAAGAAATTGACCTGCCATAGGGTACCACGCCCACCCTTGTACGGTACCGTGTACTACATATAGTGTGCCCGCGAAAGCCTGCAGTCTACTACTTGTAGTCTATAGTTATAGGTTGACGGTTTCGATGTTTTAATTGAGTCTCGATTTTTTTCTAGACAGCAAACGAGTCTCTAGACTTCGTCACCACAGTTGCCAACTTGGCGATCCGCTAGTGCGGAGCCTATCTAAGTATCTAGATATTCGTAGCATTTCCCCTCCAACTGGTTCATCTACGGTAAAGGTAGCGTGTTATGTACAATGTACCTCCACAGCTAGGGACTGCGGTATTCACTGGCATAAAGTTGTGTGTCAGAGCGGAGTTGTCATCGGCCAAGAGCTGCTAACGTGGCTTGGCACGTGACAGAAAGTAAACTAAAAGCAAACACCTGCTTGTGTGTTGGAAATGGAGACACGCGTTCGAATGGAAGCCCCGCGGAAACCCCCGCTGTGTCTAGTGTCTTCGGTCATTTCAATTTTCTATTCATGTTAGAAATTGAATAAGCGAACTGCGTGTTCAAGTTTCTAGTTTTGAGCACATAGTTGCATAAAAATCAAAATTTAAAAATGAATCTAAAGATAACAAGAATCAAACATCAAAAGATGAAAAACAATTATACAAATAAAAATGAGAATAAAAAATATAAATTAAAAATTAAAATTTAAACATTAATTAATACAAAAATTTTAAAACAAATGCAAGTAAAAATTAAAAATTAAATAAAAAAATTAAAATTAAAAAATGAAAACATGAAAATAAAAATTCAAAAACTTAATGGCTAGACCATCTACTGACCTATGTTTATGTGCTGTTCTTACATTCTGGATTCTTTCTTTTGCGCTGACCACGCTCATAACCAGTATTTGATACCACCGCCTAGCTACTCTATAGTAGTAGAGCCAGCCATACAGATCCTGATTCGCCTACTCCTAGCTCTTCTTATCATGTCTGGCTAGTAGTAGATCCGCAGTCAGCAGCTGCATAGTCAGCGAACGACAACAGCACAGACGAAACGACATCAGTGAGCCAACATCGACATCAATGAGCCGAAGAATTGACATCAATGAGCCGACGTCGACCTCAATGAGCCGACGTCGACGTCAATGAGCCGACGAAATGACATCAATGAGCCCACGAAACGACTTTTGACACATATGGCGCGCAATATGGTAATGTCAACATTAGCAGATAGAGTTAACAATTGTGGAAAGGATTTTGCTCGATGATCAGGGCTATGAAGTTCGAGCAGCTAGAGGCGATGGAAATTCTGGTGAACCGACTTTCGGAATATACCGAGAGTGATGATCTCTCACCAAAGCAAGAATAGCAGGATTTGACGACGATGCAGATAAAGCCGAAAAAGTCATCTTTTTTATCAGAAGATTGGCAGATGACATTTGCTTGCTTAATGGCTGCTTTAGACGATACTTTCGTTTGTCCACAGGGTGAACAATGTGACTTGTGTGCGGCTTTCTTTCCTTGAAAGTTTATGCTATGAATTAGGGAATAGGCAACTTCTTTTACTGCAGGAGGCATGACCCAGTATGCTTTCTTTTGTATTACAGTCAAAGAATCCCTAATTCGAACTCCAGCTTCAATAACCCAAAGTAGTGACGCCACATGACTGCAACTTTCTCCTAGTCCCGCCACGCAGTTGCAGTGGCCTGCAACAATCTTTCCTGACAACTCTGCTTCAATCCAAGGACGCAGATGCTTTTCACCCATTCTTTGAGAATGGTTGACCTGCCGGTATCGAATATGGAATAATGCAAGACAGATTACCGGTGTCATAGGGAATTTGGCATCCCCGGGAATTTTGTATCCCCGACCCATATTCACTAGGAAATTTGGTATTCCTTTGGGACATTTTGCATCTCCGAACCGTATATCCTAGGAAATTTGGAATCTCAGGAAATTTGGCACCCCCGAGTCGCATTTCCTAGGGAATTTGGCATGCCCGAGTCATATTTCCTAGGAATTTGGCATCCCCGAGCCATATTTCCTAGGGAATTTGGCATCCCCGAGTCATATTTTCTAGGGAATTTGGCATCCCCGAGTCATATTTTCTAGGGAATTTGGCATTTCCCAAGCAGTACTTCCTAGGACATTTGACATCCCCTAGCCATATTTCCTAGGGAATTTGGCATCCCCGAGCCATATTTCCTAGGGAATTTGGCATCCCCGAGCCATATTTCCTAGGGAATTTGGCATACCCGAGCAGTGCTTCCTAGGGAATCTGGCATCTCTCGAGCAGTGGTTCCTAGGGAATCTGACATCCCCCTAGCAGTATTTCCTAGGAAATTTGGCATCTCTCGAGCCGTAATTTTTTAGAGAATTTGACATTCCTGCGCCGTTCTTGTTATGAGAATTTCGCACATCTAAAAATGTGACATTCTAAACTCCATTTTATAGTCTGTGTTTTTGTGCTAAATTTCTAACAAATTGACATGTTACAAATTGCGTGTTTGTTGTCTAATTAAATTTGCGACTGAAAACATCTATTTTTAGTTAACTTTGTTAAAGCAAGTGACTCTATATCGTCTACTGTAGTTACAGCGTTTTTACAAACAGTTGTCACAGCGCCATTTGTCACTTTGTTGTGGTAGATCATGTTGAAGACAACCAACGTGAAACCAGTCCTCACAATTTTGAAACCGCACGGTATCATCGCATTCTTCTGGCATCAAACAGTTGCGGCAAATTTCTATGTAGGTACGGCGAAGTCTAGGAGTGCGTCTAGCAGTTGTTTGGGCGCATTGCGGAAAACCTGTCATTTTCTTCTGATGCAAGCATTTGTACAGATGCTCCTTCATTCGTGGTTGGTCGAATTTCAGGCTTGCTACATCATCTCCTAGAGCTAAATGTACAGCAAATGCAATAGCAAACACACCACAGTCAACGCCTCCCCTCTGCTGTTGAACATAACATCGTGTGTTCAGAGCTACAATTGATTAGCCGTCCAGGGCTATGCATGGCTGTGTGTGTGTGTGTGTGTGTGTGTGTGTGTGTGTGTGTGTGTGTGTGTGTGTGTGTGTGTGTGTGTGTGTGTGTGTGTGTGTGTGTGTGTGTGTGTGTGTGTGTGTGTGTGTGTGCGCGCGCGCGCGCGCGTTGTGTCGTAATTCATCATGTAGCTAAACGATCAGTCGGCTGACGAACTACCCGAGAACTTCCAATGAGTCATAGCGAGGCGACGATATACGGTCATGTGCCAGTGCAACAGAGTTCACGACCTCATGGTGATGTCATTCTAATACCAGACACCATTTAACCTAAGCAATGACGCAAAGATCAACATACAGCCTAAACGCACAGCCGGCAGACGTCACTTCTTCCACCTAGACTTGCTACAGTTCAGACCGTGTAATATGCTTCTCTCGGTTACTGCAACACTTACTTCTTAGACAGCACTGAATTTATCTTGTACGAGAACTTGTGCATGGCATTGGCTAGTCGGTGTTTCGTACTAAAAACAATGACATCACCGAAAGTTCTGCAGCATAGTGGCACATGATCGTCTAGCATCATCGCACAATTACTTCTTGGAAGCCACATGATCGTCTAGCATCATTGCACCTTTACTTCTTGGAAGTGCACCGGTAGTTCGTCGGCCGACTGATCATTTACCTACATGATGGATAGAGGCTACCAAATTCCCCAAGGGATCCCAAGAGGGGTGCCTCAGACCCTCAGAGAATATGGCTCGGGGATATCAAATTCCCTAGTAAATACGGCTCGGGGGTGCAGCAAACAGGGGATGTCAAATTCCCCATGACACCTGGTATGCTTAGCAACTTGGGTTACCGTATCAGTGAGAATTGTGATCTCCCTAGCTTTGATGACTAAGACATCTCTTACCCAGCCAGGAATAAATCTCTGGTAGCACTCCAGACATTGTAGTTCATAAGTTGCTCCCATGTGTACGGTCTTGCAGAAAAAACAAAGTACATTCCTACGTGAATACTAGTGGTACTAGGCCAAGGTTTGTGTCATCTTTTCATTCATGTAGGGGCACCTCGTACGGATCTTTGCTCTTCAGAAGCAACAGTTATTCGTCATATCGCTTTCTAGATTCTAAACTAGTTAGAGAGTCTCTATATCTGGCGAGAAGCGCAACTTTAGAAGTCATTTCAACGAAATGCTTTCCCGGATGTCCCTTAATATAGTCACGTGCGTGCACCTGGTCTATAGTAAAGATAAATTAGAACATGTAGTAATATTTTCAAAATCAAACTAGAACATTTGTTTTTGAATTTCTCTTTGATGTTTAAGCATATCAGAAATTCTAAAACACCTGTTTACTTTAGCCTCGGCCTCCCAGACCCGTGTAGCGACGATTCAAAATCGTCCTCCACGGGTCTGGGAGGGTACCGCCTCTTCTCAATATATTGCGGTTGGTCCTAGGACCAGCATTAGTGTTCAGTTTTATAATGCATACCTTTCCAATTACGGCTGTAATCAACGAAGACATCTCATGCATGTCTGCTGTCTACCAAAGACTACGCTGTACACAAACGACGACTTGTAGTGCGCTCTTCACGCAAACTCACGTCCCTACACGTCGTGGTTTGTATTGTGCGCCTGTCAACGGCAGTAACGACACCTAGTAGAGCCGCTTGTTCGAACCGATGCTTCGACATCTACACTAGCCAGCCAGCTGCATTCTCAACGTCTTCATGATCACGTCTACTAGAAAAAAGTTTTGCGGAGAATTCACGGCGAAGTTTTGTCGCGATTTCGCGGCAAGTCACATCGAATCCGGACGATCGAGTCACAGCGGATGCGCACATCGCGAATTTTCATCTCCTCCACGAGCGACTAACATCTACTCGAAGGCGATCAGACACATGCCGATCGCGTCCACGGTACCACTAGTAAAAGAAAGTGCTTCATAACGTCCCGTTCGCGTTTCCTACTAACACACAAATGATGAAACCGTAGCTGTAAACACAAAGGTACCGTGCAGCGGGATGCGACACGATGTTCTAGCGCGACATGTCTTCGTCGTTCTTGTATTACGGCCGTAATTGAGAAGGTATGCATTTATGAAACTGAACACTAATGCTGATCCTAGGACCAACTGCAATGTATTGAGAAAAGGCGGTACCATCCCAGACCCGTGGAGGACGATTTTGAATCGGCTCTACACGGGTCTGGGAGGCCGAGGCTATGTTTACTTAGTCGTGAGGTTTGGTAAAACTGATATCTATTGTTTGCATCTAACGTCTATAGTAAAATTATCAGATTTCGAGTGTAGGTTTTTTAACATTAAGTTAAAGTAATCCAGTTGACTTGCACGCCAGTACATATTTTAAATTTCAATTGCAAAACTCAGACAATCCACAATTTTTTCAAAATGGACTACGACAAACACTTCAAACATACTCTGAGAGTCTAACAAACACACTACGCAATCACAAAAGAGCTATCAATCAAACGCACATTTCAACGTTTGCAATCAGTCTCCACAAGCAGCATTTCATCGCCTGGCCCTTACAGATACGCAAACCTATGCCAATGCAAGTTCTTCTGTATCACCGACGATAGAGTTGCGTTGCCAAGGTCTTTGCAATAGGACGGTGGTTCAAACACTTTGGGGTCTTTAATCCCCAGGCTCATGTCAGAAAAACGGATACTATGAAGTGTCTCCGTGCGTTCAAGAAGGGCGTCCTCGTCCAGCGTATCACCTTCATAGATGGTCTCCAGAACAGGAATACATGCTGTGGGAGTAAACGAGCCGTACCATGTATGAGTGTGGCCAAAATGTTGATGATCGCGACGAAGCAACTCTTCTTGATCTAATCCATGTAGACGCACAAGTATCATTACGCAATCATTGCTAATAAATGCATATCATATTACTTTTTGCAGCTCCAACTTCGTAAGCAAGGGCGAACGTGTTGGTAGTCACAGAGTTTTTGCCCAGACCTCTGACAGTGTGATATACGAAGTTAGCGTCCAATGGCACTCCAGCCGGTATGTAACTCCGAAATCTGTTCGATACCTGCAACGAGCAGTGTAAATGTTTTGTTACAAGTCTAGAGCTCACGCTTAATTAAATTAAGTTGAATTGATTATTGTGCTTGTTTTGCACATGACCATGCTTGTTATACATGCACCTAACACGTGGTTATAGCGTAATATGAGGCTGTGATGTAATTATTTGACCAACTGTTTGTACACGAGGTAGCACCTAAGTGACTGACGTCAATCCTAGGAACACCATCCGCGGTTGCTACTGCAACAGCTGTGGACAAGATCAACGGCACGAAGGATCAAATTTATTTAAAAACTGTCATTTTTACCTCAATGATGGACTGATAAAAGCAGCTGGACTGATAAAAGCTGCTGCACTGCCAGCAGCGGTGGCTGTGCAGCTTTTATATGTGCAGTTTGTACGTTGCCGTTTGCAAAGAAGAAATGAATGGATAAGTAGAATAGAATGCAGTTCTGCACATACGTGCTGTAGCTCACATACATGTATATACGTAAGAGGTCTCTAGAGATCTACCAAGTTTGTAGCTATAGATAATTATACCACAAAGAAATAGTAGGTCTACCGCGCAGTGCTCTTTCCCTTCTTGAGGAATGAAGTAGAAGCGCTCTTCGCTGTACAGAAGAATCATCTCAAACGATTTTCTACTCGTAGAGAGCATTAGTGTCAATGAGCTACACAAACGTATGCATGCACAGACATACCCCGACTCCGGTCCGTTGAGAATATGACTAAGAGTTCGAATACGGTCGTCTTTTGCATCGTAAGACAGCTCGCTTACGATCATGACCCCGTCTTCCTCGTTATCATGCCAAGCTGTACCTTCCCATTGCAATGGAGTCTCGCATGGTTCTGGTTGGTTGACAGGACCTGCACTTGACAAGACAGCTAAGCTAAGAAACAGAACGACGATAAACATTCTCTTGAAAGACTGATCGTGAATCTGGTCGGCGTGGTTTGGACACTCTTGTATACCAGCCAGTCTCTCGCGGTACCACCTTTATCGTTCACAGGCTTACAGGGCGTGGGCGTTAAGACCGCCTTAGTTCTAGCCATTGACTTCATCACATGTATCGGCAGATTACGAGCTGTGAGACAAAGATTAGCCAACTTGAGCCTCAGGTGTTCTCTGACACCATTTACACACTTGATTCGCAATATTTTTAGCGAGATGCTAGACCGCAACGTTGCAGTGTGTGATAGATCTTCATCAGATAATCTGCTCTCGTTTCTAGATCGGCACAGACAGCTGAACTTACTACTTATCGTTATGTGAAACAGTACACTGAAACATGGTGACAGTTATGGGCGGTCACCCAGAGGATGAGGGCGTTCTCTTAGCACTTAAGGTACGTGGCGTTCTTCGAATGAAGTCGTCGTCAGCAACGAGGTGAAATATGTGACCAAGTCACGCCAAAAGATTCACAGATCATCATCAACCTTTTTCAACGATCTTTTTCTTTTTTTGTTTTAAGCAATTTTTTATTATATATTTAAAGTAACCTAAGTGCAGTGCAAACTAAGATACGCGTATTGCCTCACTGTAGCTGTATACCACAATTTGGGTGTGACTAAAGATAGATTTACTACATTTTTTTATTTTAACTAGGCTTTATAGCTCTAAAGCCTAAAACAAAATTTAAATATGTAAGTTCATCCATTTATTAATTTTAGTCAATGTAAATTGTAAATTTTATTAACTTTCAAATTTAAATTGATAGAATTATGTCTCAAAAATTATATTTAAAAATATTGGTTAATTTATTTAATAATTGTCGGTTACAAGGTTTCTGTAATTGTGGCTTACTAAAGCAAGAGTTTGCTATTACATTTAGTCTAGTATATCAGTGACAGTTGTCCATGACAAATTGCATGGTTTTTTTAAGCAGACTGCTAGAGATACCTTGCTTTTGAAGACTGCATGTTTACAGCTAAGTGCGCGTAGAATGCAACATAACTATTGCAAGATTTTGAAACTGTTGTATGATTTAATGTTTGCTCTCAAATTTTTGTTATATGACCACGTGACACAAGCAAAGTTACTAATTTCTTAACTTTACTTAGAAACACCAACAAATTGAGAAACTCAAATATTTAACTAGCATATTATTTATAACCGAAAGCGAACTCATCTAAGCTTCTAAAATTAATTTGTACAAACTAAATTGACCAAATTTACTTTATTCTATCTTATATGCGCGCACTGACACTATACAGTAACGAACTTATCGTTCCATCAACACTAGAAGAATTGAGAAATTGGTATCTATAAATTGTTCTTTCTAATAACTTGTGACCATTGTCAGCACTGGTTCAATTAATTAAGCTATAGTTATATAATGTTTAGAACCGATCAGATACTCTTGCAGACCAAGTAATGTTTATACTTTTGATGACAAAGGTACTTAGCCACAACAACAAATTGGACAAACTACACGCATGGTGATAGTACAAAGTTTAGCAAGTCACATCAGGTGACCAATAGCAAACTAGCAATCACCCGTACATTGCAACCAACACATAAATGTTCGCAATCAGTCTTTTCAGCTGCTTTCCAACTGTGTCACTCTTACAGATACGCAAAACGGTGCCACTGCAAGACATCACCGATTACAGACGGTAGAGTTCCGTTTGTGGCATCGGAGCAAATAGACGGTACATCAAACACATTGGGGTTCTTAATTCCAGGACTCATGGCAGAAAAGCGGATGCTATGAAGAGTATCCGTATATTCTTCGGCAGCCTCCTCGTCGAGCAGATCTCCTTCATAGATAGTTTCTAGCACTGGAACACAAGTGTCGGTAGTAAACGAACCGTACCAAGTATGAGTGTGACCGTGGTGATCTTGATGTTCGTGAAGCAATTCCTTGTGATCTAACCAACAAACGTAGCATTACGCAGATTGTTACCGCGAGTGAACATCTCACTATACCTTCATGAAGGTCAACTTTATACGCTTTGGCAAACGTGTTTGTTGTCACAACGTTTGGAGTCAGACCTCTGGAGAGATGATATTTAAATGTTGCGTCAGATGGCACTCCCGCCGGTATGTATTGTCGGAAAAAGTTGGACACCTGAAGTACATGTAACAATGTGTGTACATACACAAGGCCAGCATAGCAAACCCTTCTTAGACTAAAGCTCTGTTCACAAACATGCATGCTATTTGGGAGAGCGTATCCAGACACCTCAGGTTTGTACAAGCACAGCTGAAAACGTTTGCGAATCTTATCAGATCTAGACTTGTATAGATTGCGTTTCCGTTAGGCATTGCCCGCGGTGTCCTAGTTGCATATTGGTGGGCATTTGCGTAAAAGATTCATTTTGCGAATGCCCTCAGTGTTGGTCCAATGAGGCAACCAGTTGGTACACGAGGTGTGGCGGTAAGGTGAGCTACACCAATGGTAGCAACAGCTGCTGCGGTTCTTGATGCAAGAGAGGTAGAATCTTCAGATCTACGGTAGACTAGACTTTGTTTGTATTTGTGAGTGCTACGCAAAAATTATTTACAGACTAACGGCGGCCAAGCCATCTCCTGTAGGTGTGCAACACACACACACACACACACACACACACACACACACACACACACACACACACACACACACACACACACACACACACACACACACACACACACACACACACACGCAGAGACTCACTCTCTCCTCTCTCTCTCTCTCTCTCTCTCTCTCTCACACACACACACACACACACACACACACACACACACACACACACACACACATGTGCGCACCTATTCACACAGACTGTCCCCACAAAGCATGGATGCATGCAGGCTCATACGAAGCATTGCGACCATTGTAACGGTAAATACGTTATTGCGTAAGAACTCCCATAAGTTTTATCGATAAAATTAGACAGAACCAACAGACATTTGCACGTACAACGCAGGCACCCGTCTGCTCAGAGAAAAAGTAGAACTTTTTTTCTTTGTACAGTAAGATCCACTCAAACGATTGCCTGTAGAAACAACAACACGAAACGTACTGGGCGTCACAGATTCAATGCTGCGCAGAGACGTACCACGCACTAGGTCCGTTGAGAACAAGACTAAATGTTCGAATGCGACTGTTCGTTGCGTCGTACGATATCCTGCTTATTATCATAATTCCAGTCTCTTGGTTGTTGTGCCAAGCTGTGCCTTCCCATTGTTCTGGAGTATTGCACGGTTTAGGTTCTTGTGCCGTTACGTCTCTAGTTGACAAAACGCATGCAACAAGAAACAGAAGAGCGAAAACCATTTTGCCGTGAGGCGTTGATCGTGTGCTTTCTACGTGAACTGGATCGGCGTGATCTGGACACCCTCTATATAGATATATTTCACCGCGTCTCCTGTGGTACACCACCTCCGCCGTTCACGGGTCTGTCGTTGCGGGGGCGTTGAGACCTCCTTTCTCAACATGTATCGAGTTCCTCACATTAATTAACAGCTTGAGATATTGACACGGCGAAGAGACGAGGATGTGTGATGAGAAACGGGCATTGCGTCACTTGATTGCTTATCTGCTATCCGCGCGTTTCTAGATGTGAAAAATACTCTATGACTTGCCAACTACAATGTTAATTGTTAGATTTCTCGTGTTGCAGCTTGTCGCATGCTAACGATCTGACGTGTTGCCATTGTGCAATGAAAAGAGGAGGGTTTAGCTAATTAGAGAAACGACGAAGGGCTAGCAGACCAAGTCATGCTTTTTCAAAGTCATGCACGCTGGTTCAAAATCTACACAACCGGTATGTCTATTGACGGCGGTTGTCAAGTAGAGTTCGAGTTACAGCTGCAAATATCTTCCTCTATACGTATGCAGAGAGTATGAAAACCGACCGATAACGTATAATTTCGGAGAGCTGGTTGCGTTCATATACATACATACATACATACATACATACATACATACATACATATATATATATATATATATATATATATATATATATATATATATATATATATATATATATATATATATACATACATACATACATACATACATATATATATATATATATATATATATATATATATATATATATATATATATATATATATATATATATATACACCCCGGATATTGATATGACTGCTGCCTTTCTTACCCGCTTGTCTGTTTCAAACTGTGTTTTGGTTGTGCGAGACGATTGCTTGTCTGGGACGTGTTTATGGGATGTCATTGGATGCTTATCGTTATCGGATTGGGTGCTTCGCTTCTCTTGTTGGGCATCATCACACTGTTAATTGAGCCTCTTGCCAATTCGACTAGCACGAGATGTCGTCAAAGAAGAGTGGTAAAGTTTCTTGCTCCCTTCGGTTTTGGAAATCTGTCTTTGACGACTTCCGGCCCCACAAAGCAGTTGCTTGCTGGTTTTTGATTCTAGCGATGGCCGCCATCTTGACTTTACGTTCTGGTGAAGTTCATCCTCATCCGGGTCCCGTTACTGAAAGGAAGTCAAAATCACAGGACGCTACACCTTCAGCCTCCTGCAATCTGTCAGTCAATTTCTGTTCAGGATGCGGGAAAGACCGTTTCAGACGTATGGATATTCACCAACGCTCTTGCAAATGTGCTTTATCTATGCATTGTCATTTACCTGAGGTGGATACTGACGGATTTACGACATCCGGTTTCTCTGGACACGCGATGACGGATCAACATGGTTCATCAATTGACAGAAGTGCTGTTTCCAATTACGTTCGGTGTCCTGTATGCCAATCTTTCTTCTCTAATAACTAATTTGATTTGGCAACATGTGAACCTGCAACACATCTCTAGACAGTTTTTTCCATCTGTTTCAGTCTAGAAGGAGCATGGACAAAAATTGTGTGCCTTTTGTGGGTTCCCATACTCCTCCCATTGGCAACTATGTCGAAGATCTCTTAGCCCTGGTCATCCACGATGTGGAGGTCAGATTACAGAACCAAAACTTTCTCTTTGGTTGCAGGATATGCTGTCTACTGGAAACGGTTGTTTGGTTCCAGAAGGTATGACTGAAGCTACACAAGGGGCGAATCCTCCTCTGATGAACGACTCAGGACTCTCTAATCAGTCTGTACGGACCAATAGCAATTTCTTGTCTGATGATACCGTTTTGAAAGCCATTCGATCGCTGAGCAAATTTTTTTGTTACCATCAACAAGAATTCATCACGTTTCAGGCCTTGATGAATGAGATTATGACTCTTCCAATTGCCACCATTTGTCACATTCCTCGTTCTGTCCGCCCCTTGTTTGCTGAGGTATTAGCTAAAGAACTAAGGCATGCCACATATGATAGTGTGTGGGTACTTGCGCGCCTTCTCTTACTGCCGAAAGCTGTCCTTCGATGTCCTTCAAGAGGAGGAAAGAAGAACTGCTTTCACGCCTTCAGAAATAGCAAACAGGGCATCTTGTTGGTCTCTGGGAAGATGCTAGAATTGATGACAAGCACCATAACCAGAAATTCAAGCATTTCACAGTCGCTGGAGCAAATGCCAAGCGAGCTCTGCGGTTGGCTAGAAAAAGTCGGTAGAGCAATGTCATAAAAGTAATTAGTTCGTTGGGTTGTGCTTCTCTAGATGACACTTCAGCACTTGATGAGTTACGTCAACGACACCCAGAACATCTACTTCCTGAATGGAATGAGGATATTCCACCTCACTGACTGTTTTCTCTGCTTCAGTTTTGGCTGCTCTTCGTGCTTTCCTCCAGCTACTAGCCCTGGTGGTTAGAAATTGAACTGTCAGCATATTCTAGATGCTATTGATGAAACGACCACCCCTTCTGCAAGAAATTGTCTAGATTGGCTAACACATTTCAAGTGTTTTCTCCTTTCCTGTCAAGCAGACACTTGGTTAGCTCCTTGGCTTACAGGAGCACCGCTATCTGCTTTATACAGGGAACAAGGCGGAATCAGGCCAATTGCAGTAGCAGAAGTTTTAAGACGCTTTGCCAGCCGCCTCTGTGGCATGTCAGTTCGATCAAAGTTGCCAGATGTCTTCATTCCCACTGGCCAAGTTGGTGCTGGCATTAAAGTAGGGTTAAAAGCTGCTATCCACTGTCTTTTCAGCTTTGTAGAATCACATGCAGACGATCAGGATCTCTGTTGTCTGAAAATTGATTTCTCAAATGCTTTCAATGAGTGTAAGTGAGGGTCCTTTCTCCAACGTGTATATACTCAATTTCAGGAGTTATTCGCATGATCTTAATGGTCATATCAGTGCAATGGAGAACTTCGATTTGGGAATGACGTTATTAAATCATCAGAGGAGTTCAGCAAGGAGGCCCTCTGCGTTCTCTTCTTTTTTCGTTAGTTATCCTGAAGCTCCTTGCTGATATTGGTGACATACCGGAACTGCACCTCCAGCTTTGGTACTTTGATGATGGCACCTTCGTAGGAAAACGCAGTTCTGTTGCTTCTTTCCTGGACTTACTGTCATCAAAGGGCCCATCGCATGGCCTTTACATTAATAAGAAGAAATGTGAGGTATTCTGGCCATCAGGTGACATTTCATTTACAGAGTTCCGTGGAGAGGTTATACAAATCAATAGGAGTTCAGAAGGTGCAGAGTTTTTAGGGTCTCCAGTTGCCAAGTCTGATTCATTCTTTAATCAGTCGTTTGCCAAACGAGTGGACAATGTTCTCTCCTGTCAGGATCATCTCTCTGATCTCGAAGAGCCCCAAGTAGAAATGAATCTCCTACGCAGCTGCTTTAGCATCTGCAAAATGTATCATCTAATCAGAACTGTTCTCCCAGGGAGAGTGACAGAACATCTTAGCCAGTTTGATCATGGTGTGCGTCGTTGCTTAGAGAAGATGTTTAATTCGTCTATGTCTGACGCCTGTTGGAAACAGGCAACTCTACCAGTTCGTCTTGGTGGTCTTGGTCTAAGAGAAGCCAGCAGAAAAGCTTAAGCAGCCTTCATTAACAGCTGTAATTTAACTCGCAAATTATTATGTCAATTGCTTGGGCACGCTTTTACTAAGTCATTTGTGGATAGCAGTCAGCACGTCAACCTCGTCTCATTTGACCACAATTTTATTGTTCCTGGTGAACTACCAACTCGAGAGATTTTAAGGAGTGTGCAGTCACACTATGAGAATATTGGTTTCAAGGCTTCTAAACAACGCGAATTCCAAGCCGTTCTTGACTCTTATCACTGCTACGGTAAATCAAGCAGAAAGTAACTTACGAGATAAAGCACGTCTCAACTCAGTCTCCGCCAGACATTCCAGGGCATGGCTTATGGCAATATCTAACCAGAAATTAGGACTGTTCATGTCTCCTCAGAAATTTATGATTGCTCTTCGTATGCGGCTTGGCATTCCTGTGTTTCCATCTTCTCTTTCCATCGTTCGGTGTTCTTGTAGTGCTGTCATCGATCCACATAGAGATCAGGTCTTGGGTTGTGGTCATGGCTCACTAAGAAATAAAAGGCATGACACACTTTGTGACGTCATTTTCAACACAGTTCTTGTTGACAACCGCGACTGCAAAAAGGAGCAACGGTGCAACAGCCACAACAATGCCAGACCAGGGGATGTGTTTCATCCTGACGTCCTGCAGGGCCGAGCTGCGTATTTTGATGTGAGCGTTAGGAATTCCCTACAGGCATCATATCTTCAAGCTGTCGTATTCATCCGCGCCGTGGCAGACCATCAAGCACAACTTCAAGTCACAATTACGAGTGCAATTCGAGAAGCAATTATAGCAGGAGGTGGAGCTCTTCTAGGTGCATTTGTTGGTGGACCCCTGGCATGGTTATTGGAGCAACTGTGGGCAGTGTAGCGGCAGCAGCAACAGATGAAGACTTCAGATCAGTTACACAGATCTTGGCTGAGATGAGTACGGAAGAATTGCGAGCATTGGCTACCGCAGTCGTGCATGAATGTGCCAAACTGGGAATTGACTATACAACAGCCGTCGAGCGTCTGGCATCTAATTTGATTCTTTCACTACTAGAATCTGTTTTGCGGTCGCTCGGTTATGCAGTTACGCAATGAAGTTGAACGTGACGTTTCAAACTCCACTTGATTGTGTCTGTCGATTTAAAATATTGCTTTGTTACCTGCATGCGATTGGACTGCTTTCAAGTTGCGATTTTGTGTTCTAGTTGATTTATTGCTGAGAACTATAGCTGATAACTTTTGCCACGGTGTATGAGTGACCATTTAAAGGTTGTTTGTTGTGTAAGTATATTAGCTCATAAACCTCAGAATGTCAAGCATACAACTGCACGGTATATGTAATGTTGTTGTTACGAGGTAGTGAGAACAGGCAGAAAAGATTAATTAAGGTAAAGCGTATGCAGAAATCACATTGTGTCGTTGTGTATAATATAATAATGGTGTATACCTACGCTTTCTATGTATACACCACTATTAGTCGTAGCTTTGAGATCCGGTCAGTGTGTGTTCTATAGACGTTTTGTCTGTTATTTGGGAAATTAACTTCTAATTTGTGGGAGTGCGATCGATCACGTGTTATTGTTGCAATACCGCAAAAGGCGTATTCTACCTTTGTTGGCTCACATTCGTTCCACATCATTTCGCTAGGAGTTACAGCTATACAGGGATGACTCATGAATTTTGGTGGCAGTGTTAATACGCAGCCATATATAGCTATCACTGTCGTTCGATAGTCGTAAAAGTGATACAGACACAATAGCTACAAGCATGCAGATTCTGTGATACTTGCTAGGTTTTTTTGTTATGCGGAAGATTTTCCGAATATATTGAATTAATCACGTGATCAGCGGGCAGATCGAGCGGTTCTCGTTCAGGAGTTCATCACCTAACTGGAGGGCAGAGTATTACTTTTACAAAGTAAGCGAGAAAGTGCTGTTTAGTGTGTAGAAAGCTAGTAGAGATTCTTGAATTAAATTTCCATCAGTGCCCCATCCACCACCGTCGAATGATCCAAGTCGTATACACAGCGAGCTTTGAAGCACAGCACAGATGGCGCGGCATATAATAGCACAGAGGATGCATATGCGCGTCCTTCATAGCGACTATATACATACACAGACGGCGTAACGTCAATGGGCCGTAACTTAGGTACAGCTCCTCAATCTTCTGTATGGGCGTGTCAAGCTGAAACGCCATGTTTCCCATAAGTTCGCAAACAGTCAGCTTCATCTCTGTGTGTATACACGTGTTGCAGATGAATATAACTTCATCGATGTTAGCATGTATACCCCGGCATCTTAACTACAGACGCTTGGGTAAAAACAATGGCGGATGTCCATGCTGTGAAAGTGAAAAAGGGCACGGCTCTCGAGTATGATTGATTAGCCTCTCCAAACTTGAGAACCATGTGCACGCTACTGACGCCCGTGAAATAGAGCACCGCCCCTGTCATCGTACACCATCAATCATCGGACATCCGTGCAAAAAGTAGACGAATTAGCTAAGACTGAGCTTTGCTGAAGCCCACAGAAAGAAGGATTACTAATATCGTAAAGACTGTGATTCTAGACGCGGAACTTCCAAAGGCTTGAAACGGTTATGCTAGAA
>NC_085102.1:1021897-1063914 GCF_963422355.1 Corticium candelabrum | reverse complement strand
GAGAACAGTAGACTCAAAGAACAACTGTTACAGAGACAGCTAATTGAATTAGTGTATTGTGATTCTAAAAGAATGCAATTAAACATTTAGCTTATCTGCTTATGTCAAAACGAGACGGGTCTAGCACGGCACTTTACACATCACAATGCCGAACTTGTCAGTTTTTGGGTTAAATAATCATAACTGCATTACATGTACCCCATCTCTATTTACCAGTTGTCTCCACCTGCTTTCGGTACATACTTGTACGTGCTCAGAATCCCGAGATCTACAAATTTCCCACACCGCGCAAAATGTGTGAACGGACTCTAGAGTAGCCACTGCCTACTCAGTAAAGCACGGCGGGCCTGTACCAAGCGGGAGCCAAGGCACGGCGGAGTGCCATGCCTTTTGTATGCTGGGGACAACCCTGTACTCGAAATCTGCAGATTCTTTGCTGTTAGTGATGTGCACTGGTAATACCCTCATTTCACAAAGTAAACTGAATGCATATGTTCTCGATGCTGTTTGATGTCTAAAGTGATTGCAGGCAGTCCAGAGCAGTAGATATATCTGGAAGACAAGATGATGCGTGCATATCGATCTGGTCGTTAGCTAGTGATCATGAAACCAAATCTCTGCATCATTGAAGCACACAGTCTCGCTTGCTGCACTTATATTAATTATAGTTATATTAAGGTTATAGCGGTTAGGAAACTGCACTTATATTAATTAGACATAATTATTAATTTAATTAGTGACCCTATCTTGCTATGCCTTGAAATCTTAATATATATATACTTTTACTGAGATCATGTCTGTCTTTGTGCAAACTAAACCACATACTCAGGACTGTTCCACCTGACAAAGTCCTTGGCCAACTTCAATCTTTTGACATCAACTTACGGAAGACTCTGGAATCAATAGTAGATTGTTCCTTATCAGAAAGCTCATGGCAACAAGCTACACTCCCCATTCGCCTGGGGGGCTTGGGTTTGAGGGAAGCTTCTCGATGTCACCCCGCAGCCTATCTTTCCAGTTGTAACTCTTCTCGTCACTTGGCATCTTACCTTCTATCCATGAGCAGCCAGTGGAACATGTCATATTCCGATGAGGGCCAGGCGATTGTGTTTCCAGGGGAGTCTACGGCCCAAGATTTTTTGCAACTCCCTTTACCAGATAACAACCACAAAATTGATTCCACCAGTCAGCATCAGTTGCAACTTCGGTTGGACTCTGCTTTATGGTCTTCACTCAAAGAATCGGCGAGCATAAGGGATCGAGCTCGACTGAATACCATTTCTGGTCAACACACTGGGGCATGGCTACGGGCAATACCGAACCCGAATCTCGGCCTTTCCATGCCCAAAAGAGAGTTTAGTGTGGCACTACGGATATGGTTGGGTATCCCCATTTTCCCTTCCCCAAACTCCAAACGCTGCCCTTGTGGTAACATTATTGATAAGTTTGGTGACCATCTATTGGGATGTAATCAAGGACAGAGTTTGACAACGAAACGTCATGATGCTCTATGCGAAGTGGTGTACAACGCACTGCTTACAGATGATTCTCGTTGTCGTCGGGAGGCAAGATGTAGCAGTAGCAACCAAACAAGACCAGGAGATGTTTATCATCCAGATTTCGAGCGCGGTTTGCCTGCCTACTTTGACTTATCGGTACGAAGTTCCTTACAACCGTCTTTTCTCACTCAAGCAGCAAGTCATCCAGGTGCAGCATCTGATGCAGGAGAGATGGAAAAGGACGAACGACATCACCTGAATGTGTCCAGCACAGGCAGCCTTTTTCATCCGCTAGTAGTAGAGACTCTGGGTCTCTGGACAGCTGCTAGCCTTCAAGTGCTCAAGATCATAGCACGTAGAGCTTCGTTTAAACATAATGTTTCAATTAGCCAGTCTGTTTGTCATTTTCATCAGCAACTCTCTACTAGACTGTGGTGTAGCAACGCTAAAATGATACTAGCTAGATGTAGTTTAGATGGTACTGCTAGTCCCCTATGGGACCTATAATATAATATATATGTATAATATATATATATATATATATATATATATATATATATATATAACAAAGCCTAAAAAAAAAAAAAAAAAAAAAAAAAAAAAAAAATATATATATATATATATATTGTGTGTGTGTGTGTGTGTGTGTGTGTGTGTGTGTGTGTGTGTGTGCATGCCGCATGCGTAAAGACAAACAGATGACGTTTTTCTTGTGTATGTACTTTCTACAGTAACCAAATAGACTAGACTCTCCTTGTAACATTGCTTATGTTATAGTGAACAAATCAAATTTTTTGCAATTTCTTGACCTCGTCTTTTTTGCAAGAACCTGCAGTAGTATAATCAATGCGAAACAGCAGGTAGCACGGCTGTAATGCATCCAATACTCTTGTACCGATTAGGAAAACAAGCAAAACCTTGATTTGTCTACATTTCACACCAAACTGCTGCCAACTTCAACTGAGCTCTTTCAAGAAACTGATCGCCATCTTGAATCATATGAGAACCCAATGGGTTCTTCCAAGTTCTTACCATGAATTACCAAGAACTTTGACCTGTGTGTGTGCACGCGTGTCTGTGCATGTGTGTTTGTTTGTTTGCTTATTTGTTTGTTTCTTTGTTTGTGTATGTGGCACAAAGTTAAATGGCTGAGTCTAGAATGCCCAAGTGTATGCTTTTGGTTAGTTACCAGCGAAAAGATATTTTGTGGTGTGAAATTACACAGGAGAGACTAGACGATATAGTCTCGCGTAGTAGCCAGACCACTCCCTTCTCACTATCTATAAGGCGGGGGACGGTTTAGTATGGGTTCCTTTGATGTTGTCATGTTTCACTTCTTGTCTAGTGTTTGGGAGAAACAGGCCTATTCAGGGCTCAAAAAATAGGTCGTCAAGTCGTCATTTGACAAGTCAAATTTTACAACTGACAACTAACGTTGTAGTCTAAGTTGTCAAAGATGACTAGAGGAGACCAAGGCTAGTTTGTAATGGCTTTCTCGGTATGCAAGCGGAAAGCTGTACTGTATGCCGCTTTGACGCTCACATTGGGACATTTGTTGTACAATGACATGTACACGTAGTAAATTATACACCAGCAGTGTATACAAACTGGTCATATCCCAGATAATGAACGAGGAATGAGAGAGCCATCTCAGGATTCCAACAGAGTAAAGGCATGAGGTTGTGACCAGAGAGCACGTAAGGAAATAGAGACAATGGTAAATCTTGTAAGTCAAAATAGGTACGATTTAGTAGGAAGAAACGGACAACTTCCGCAATGTGATACGTGGAAGTCTGGTTGAAAGTCTGCCTAGTTTTGACAAAGAGAGGTGGTATGCGTTTAATCACTGATCCAATTAGCTATCAGTATTGTGTTCCCTGCCTCTGCAAAGATGTCTTAGCTCTGAACACGTCGTATCCATTGGCTCAGCGGTTACATGCCATTGTGAAGTACGGAATACTGCCCTGTATGCTTGCATTGCACTGAATTTCAAAATGGTGGTGGACTCTAAACACCATGATTGATATCAACATCACATCCTAGACTAAAAATTTTAACGACTTAAAATTTTAGAAAACTCGTCAAATGACGAGAACTAGTTGGACCAATTTTTCGAGCCCTGCTATTGATGACAGATATGGGCATGTATCTCCGTGACTATGGGACTGAAGCCATCTCTTGCATGTACGCTGTCAAGTAGTCTGGTTTGCGATCATTTCAACACAACTTATAGCAGAAATGGTGCCAACTTGTTATTCTCTGCTCATGACAAAAACAACAAACAGGAAGGTGAAGTTCAGTTACAGTGACGCAGCTTTTCAAAATTGTCTACTCCCAACATCGCATTTGACAAGGGGCATCATCTGCTCAAAACTGTGCTGAAACATTGGCAACTGCTGAACTGGATGTAAACCAGGCTAAGCGACAACATCAAAGAGATGCTTTCATTCCCAGTCACTGACGTACAAGCCTATCTCTGTCATCAAAACTTATTCATAGTCCTATTAGTCCTCATCATTAGATGGGGAGCAGGACACGACAACATCAAATGAACCTACCAGATAGCAAAGAGAAGAGTGGTTTGGCTATGCAAGACTAAGATTAAACAGAGACCTGCAACATCTTTAACATGCAAACAGATTGGTATGTGGGAGCACAAAAATGGTTTGCAAAATTGGTATGACTTTTGTACAGCAAATGTAGCACAAAGAAGAAACACCATATTACAACAAGAGCAAGAGAAGAAACAGAAAATACCAAGATTGCTTGGACCATGGTCTTGACATTTCTTGTTCCAACTGTGCGATTATTAGTTTTGTGTTTGAAAGGGTATCGTTGTTTTTCTTGAGGGGAGTGACAGCTAATTCCAGAATAATTACCGAGGCAAAGCCGAGGTAATTACTCGAGGCCCAGATATTTGGGCTACGGGTACCAATAGACAAGACGTAGAGTCATTCTTGACCAATAGACAAATGTGATGTCATCGTAAGGCTCCACCTCTCTTTGTTTGTAGGTGTTAACACCATCAGGTCATCCGTCCTGTTTAGTCCTTTGCTCTAGATAAGGGTTTAGCACTTAGAAACAACGCCTAATCTACATTTGCAACGTGTATGTCTTTCCAACAACAACCAGTCGTCTAGTGAACGCTACTTATGATTGCGCGTGTTACTTCACCACTTAAGGCGAGGGGGCTGGCTGCGTGAGACTAGAGGCTACCTGACTTGTAACATTTGGCTTGTTCCACAGTGTTTCTGTGGTTCTGGAGTCTGACAGCTTGAATTAATGTTTGGTGTGCATGGCTAATCAATGTGTCGTCTTCAACAGGAATTTGGTGCTTCATGGGAATTCGCGAAGGGGAATGTGCATTGTTGATGACAGCATGTCTGTTTGTTGGACGAAGCGACTGACCTATAAGTACGCAAGTCTGTACATTGTTTACACGCCTACATTGGAAACCTTAGCTGAGACCAGTGGGTTGGGCTAAATACTTCAGTATGCAAAACATCACGTGATATGATTACATCGGCCGAGGGTTGAACACTGCAGTGCTTCTATGTTCATTATTGATGCAATTAGCTGCCACTTGCCAGAGGCAGAAAAAACACTACCCTCGACAACGCCTATACTAAGTGATTTGTGTCATGGAAGTTCTCTTCTAATGCAACAAAAGATGCTTTGAAATTTCTGATTCCGACAGTTGGACACACTGGTTTCAGGTGATCGTATTCATTTCCTTCAGATGACTAGCAGTTGTTTTCCTGCGGGACAATTTAGTGTGCTAGGTTTTCTGTTCTCATGTACTTTCAGCTAAGAGCAATAACATGACTTAGCGAGTAGCGTACTCAAAACATATATGGCTGGAATGATTTGTGGTTTGTGACTATGGCTGTATTCACACTAGGGTTACATCCCAGGTTTGTGCTAATTAATCATAACACCCTGCTGTACTATCATACGCAAGGTGTGTTTTCACATGTTGAGCTTGTCCAGTTGCCTCTAATTAGTCATAATAGGCTGTGTGAACTCTAGCAGACTGCAACTGATTGTATCATGTACTCACGCTACACTACTCAATTCCCACTCAAGAATTGAAATGTCTTCCGACCGCTTTCCATCTTCGAGTGCTTTCTCCAGGTGTAGGGACCACAAGCGTGTGATGAACAGCAACGACTGCCTGAATCTACGGATGCGGCAGAGTCTTTCACTACAGAATTCTGCAAGTCGTGCTACAGATTTGATTTGCTCAAGAAAAAACTGCCAGCCCAACAAAAAGTAGAGCAATCTTCTTTGATTCATTGCTGTGATACTCGATAGGAATAAACTGGAATGTTTTGACAAGCGCTAACCCCAGCGCTAACCATACATTTCAGAAGGGCTAGGCTAGCCCTGCTCTAGCCCACATTCCTGTTGTAAACTGACCTGATTATTGTAATTGGTTATGCTAAGCAGTAGCAAACCCAGTTCTAAACCCTAGTGTGAACACAGCCATATGTGGATGTGTAGTGGACTGTCTGTCATGCTCAGGAATGTGCCATGCTCTTACTGCTGTCTAATCATGGAACAGTATTTGTATTTGATCGTACATGGCAGCGGCAGCCAGAGACAATGAACAAACTGCCAGTCAGATACTCCAAACGTTCGTGAAAGAGTTTTTTGCTAGAACAGTGTAACTTCTGTTTGAGATTGCCATGTTTGTCAGAAATAAACAATGAAACTACCAGTATGGAACTGCCAACGCAAAAGCAACTGCTTTCTTGACTTACGAAATTTATATGGGAACCTGATATTGCATAGCCATGAGTGATATTTATGTCTGGTATGTGATAGCTCTTGTTACAGTAACTGTACTTTGACGACTACAGACTATTTTTGGACTTTGCAGTTGCACTTGTAAGTGAAATGACAGTCGATTTGTATGATTTCAGATAGATTTTGCAAGTAGTGATCCTAAAAGAAAATAGCATCTATTATTTATTTGGAGGCCGTCCATAATTATTGAATGATTTTTAAATCCAAACAACACATTAGAATTTCTTCTTACCTACCCACCTTTACTTAATACAAACAGCTGTCCACAGTTGTCAAACAATTTTTCCATCAGCAGTTGACAGGTATCAATTTCAACTGCATTCAAGAATGCTGTTTTGGACTTTTAACTAGCAAACCCACTATCTAATTTTGTCTCGTCTACGTCTGCATTGGACATCGAAACAATTGTACTAAACCCTAATACACTAAACAGCCAACCTACTTATTTTTCTCCATAAAAGTGTGGCAGCCCTACAAATGATTGTTGGTAACCAACAATCAAAGGTGTATGCTGGACGCAATTTACTAGCGCATGTGGCCAAAGTGTTCCTTTAAAGTCCCCAGATTGTCTAGCAGTTTTTGTATCATGTCATGTGATATTTGGTATTCTGATTGGTTGATAGAGTGATTACAAATTGTTTGTACTCGATATCATACTGCTATCAATAGCAACAACTATACCCTACAATGGCTGGGATCAATATAGATACTACACCTACTACATGTAGTATCTTAGCACTACTATCAACCAGTAATTGAAGCTCTATTACACCCTCGTTTCAATACCTATGAGCCACTGTTCGAAAGTGCGTGGGTGGGTCAACAGGCTGTTCGAATTAGAAATCATTTAAACATTTCACATGTCAGTAAGGAATGACAGTGCGTGAGATTACACACAAGTGATTGAAAATTCTGTGGCAGCAAGATGCTGGTCTTCCTACTCGTAGCAACTCAGTTGTGCAAGAGCAATGGCGTGACGAATACTCAAAGGACAGGAACGCTAGAGACGACGTGATAAGAACGTTGGAGTCCAAATGGAAATGCACAATCATGAATGCCAGCAAGAATATGTATTTCTGGCAATGTGATGAACTGGAATCAAAATGGTTGCGCTCACATGTTGGCCATGTTCGTCTTGCTGACTACAAGCAGCATAAGAGTGATCAGATGCGGATACATTTGGAGTCTCAGCAGCATCTGTGGCAGGAGCCATCTCTGATCGCTGCCTTGAAAATACTCTCTCACGCTCCTTCTCAACTCTCTTGTGTAGAAAAATTGTTGGCGTAGCGTCTACCTTCAGTCTTTTCTTCCCATCCTTTCTCCTTGATTCTAATTGTGAGCTGTGGAAGTGTGCCTCCAAAGAAGACAGCAGACGATTCTCATTCATACACATCATGAAATACTGTAGGTAGCTGCATGCCTGCTCTATCTACTACAATGCAGCTAATCACGTCCTTACAATAATGCAACATAACAAAAGCGACAGAATAATTTCCAAAGCTATACTACTACCAAGTTGTAGTACAAATGAATATCCACATGCAGGATCTCAGAAAGGAGCAGAGTTCACCATCGATCATGCACTTACAAATCTAAAAGCAAATGAAACAACAGCTGGTAGACGGTAGTAAACATCAAATTGCCACTCAAAAATTACTTATAGTACCTCACACAAGACACAAGTAGGAGTGCAATGACGACTTCCATTTCTTCCTACTAAATCTGCTTTCCCACACCTTTCTTTTCACAAGATCTCACGGGTAGCAAAATGTTCTGTGTCCTTTCTCAGCTCGATTAGCACACACCCAAGTAGAGCAACCAGTCATGGCCTATCAACGGCAGAAATCGTAGAAAACATGCTAGCTGGTCAATCTGCGGATGTCGCACAGTTGCAGCTGGACACAACATGGCGTCCATAAAACATTTTAATCCGGGATACTTAGTACCACCTATTTCGCAACTCTTATAAGGCTCTGGAATCACCTATTAAAAACAACGTTGCACGAACATTTACTAGTAACTAGAACTACCTTGCCACTTTGGTCAATGATCTAAGAGATACATGTTGGACCAGTACTGTAAGTACGTACACCAGCATTGACTTGCTAACAATGCTATAACTATTGATACATAATACTGCATATGTGTGTCATTATATTTACTAGTTCAAATGCACTTGTTTAGTTCAGTAGTTCTAGTCATGTTAATCATTTGCTTTCCCTGATTCCCTTTCCTTCACATAGACTGCACTGGGAACTTTCAAAACAGATCGAACTTGTAAAAGGTTTTTAGAAATGATAACTACTGATTAACTTATTGAAAAGAGAATTGATATTTGGTGATTTGTTGGTTTTAATGTAGGCAAGTTGAAAGACTGCTACTCAGAAAACAAGGGAAACAGTAATCCAAAGACAAGAGGAAAGAGATGTGACATAAAAGCATATCAAGTTTCTGACAGAAGGTAACAGTCATCAACATTTATTTAATTAGAGGAACACTCCGGAGAACTGCGCAGCTTTAGTGCACAGCCAAAATAACGAGGTCGGGTGATCGAGGGTGTTCTCGGAAAGTGTTTCTGCGTAGCGCTGACTGCCTTGTAAACTGTTAGAACACAATCAACGACAGCGTCCATTGCCTTTTATAATGCCAAAACGCATATTCTCTCCATGTTGCCGGACAGAAATAAATCGAACCAAGAGAAGGTCAGTCTCTAGACAGTCTGAAAGTAGCACGGCGGTTACCAGCATTCTTGGAGCAATGGAAACAACAGAGAGACCATTTCCAGGAAAGATTTTGCCTCAGTAAGGCTCACATGATCTGATGGCGCGTAAAAACGCTTCCCTTGGCGGACAAAATTTTTGAAAGGCCCCCCGCAGTTTTTAAGTTATAAGTGATGAAACATCTGTCAGGTTGGCTCTTAGATAGTGCCCAGATACCTAGCCTCGAACTTCCAGATCAGAATTCTAGTCTGGACCAGAACAGTACTAAATGATTTCGGAAATAGCCTTCTAAGCCAATCAGCGTCTTAGATCCGGAATGGTGGGTCTAAATTCTGATTAGTTTAGCAGTAATTGGTTATGCTAAGTGCACTAGCGCTGATTTAAGCCATGAGAAATCCTTGTGGGCGCTAAGTGCATGCCAGAGGCGCTAAGTGCACGCTAGAGTTGTGAATAGAGACTTTGGTTCATGCACGCGTCTTAGTTTTAGTTTCAGCTCTAGTTCTTCGATCTTTTCAAGCTTGCGGTGAGAGAACATGCACAGCAGTGTCGCTAGACCATCACCTTTGACAACTGGTTGAGCGGTAGTCTCGCTAGTCGAGCGGTTAGACTAGCTAGCGTTCTGCTGCAGAATCGAAGAGTCGTCGTTTCATGTTGTCCACTAAGATATCACCGCAAACACGGCAGACGTCTTCTTGAGATCCATGGCATTTATGTTTGTGTAATGCAAAGCGCAATATCTTTCCATCTCACTATTGAACTTGGTAAAACGATCCTACGTTGTTAGACTACCCTTTAGTATCGCTTCTTGATAAGTACTTCCGAAACTATTTCAGTATTGTTTTGGTCCAGACTAGAGTTCGTGCGCTCTCTGGTCTGGAAGTTCGAGGCTACCAGATACCCAACTTGGTTAGTACGGATTTCTTATTAGGGAGCAAAGGCGGAGCCCCAGCCTAGCGCATATCTCCGGAATGCTCCTTTAAAGCCATATGTAAGCTACATCTGTTGGTCAGGTTGAAGTATCGCAATGAGCAGCAACAACGGCAGAAAACAAAACGTGGTGCAGCTATACTCAATCGTCGAAACCTGGATGCTTAATAATTTTAGTTGGTATCATTATCATCACAAGTGGTTCTGATTGATTTGTTTGCTAGTGTAATGGCTTGTTTGTCTGTTTATCATTGTGTGATGAGTGCATGCCTTAAATATGTCTTTGTCAATTTGGTGTGACCAGGCTTAATTAAGTAATCTCATCATTGGTGTGCTCAGTGCTCTGGTAGGCAAGGCATAAGGTAGATGTCGCAGTACTTTATAATGTTTCAGTAAAGATGGCAGGTCTGTCAAGGTTTAGACTCTAGTTTGGTGTATATCCGTACAACTGTACTGTGTAGTACCTAGGATCACTTTGTACAGCTGATTATCATGACAAGACATAATTAGTCAGTTCACTTCTATGTGTTTTGAGTAGCTCTCTCAAGTCTCATGGCTTTTACAAAGTCAGTTTCTTATCACTCAGCTGAATAAGTTTCATTTCTCTTTAATTAATTAACGCTTAGACGGCCACTAACAAGCAAAAATCAAAATTATTTTAGATTTCTGTATGATAGTTCAAAAGGTGTACATACGGGAAAAATTATTTTAGATTTTAAAAAGCAAGGTTTCTATAAGAAAATTACGCTGTAATGGGCTTCCGGTTTTGAGGAGCAGATTAGGGGCGTGTACAGAAGACATAAAAGTGAGAACGGATGTCGAGTTAGCGCAAGTGAAACAAGTATAAAAACATTTTGAGAAATGATGGGTATGTAGAGATGGGTATTTACTTAGTCATGCTCATCTCCTACATCACAATCGAGTACTGTGAGTGTCACTGACTGCTGGGCTTAGATTGAAACTGCTGCAAGCAATTAGTTTAGGTAAAAGGATTGTGATGTATTGTGATTGTGATTGTGATGATCATTTTCTCACAATGTTTTCTACTTGCATGTTTCATTCATTTTTTAATTACGTAGATGAAATGGTTTTGTTCCGCTCCAATCTGTGTTGCTACTATGTAGCTGTGAGTACGTAGTCTCGCGTAGCCAGACCATCTCCGCCTAGTCTGGGGATATGCCTAATCTATTCTTGTGGAATAAAGACTTCTTTATAGATAGCAGGAGGTGTGAGTAGGTGTTGCTTAATCGCATTCCGATCGTCTCGAGTGTGCTAATTACTTGTTAGTTACAATTGCAATTAATTAACAAAGATGTATGCCTGTGAAAGGACGTCCTACTAGTCAAAGAGAAGGCATTCGTTCGTCAATCTTGTGGACTTTGAATAGCGCGTAGAACACAGTAGCGCAATAACGAGACAGAAAAAAGCGTGAATTCCACAGCCAAGATGAGGCGTTTTAGTCCCTCGACACGTCAGACAAATAAATGTAAAACACAAGGCGCTATAGCGGCACTCTGCATTCAAACAACACGCTAAAACGAGCAACAACTGAATAAGACTAGCGGACGGCGAAAGACCGCTATGACTATAGACAAAAGCACGTCCCAAGCATACGTCAGACGCACAAGATCACGACAATAGATATAGAAATCATACCGTACGTCGATCGGTGAAGAAGCACAGCTTCATGGACAATTTGGCCACAAAACGTACGTCCCTCCTGCAACAAGACAGTAGTTCAAGGTCTACAGGTCGCAGAAAGAATATCTAATTGCCGCGCGTAGCGAGGCTTTTAATCCGGGTCGCACAACAGAAAGGGGCGTGGTCCTATAGAGCTCTCCATCGAGCTCTTGGTATATACATCTCTGGAAAAAATTATAAGACCAGATGCATTTTGACTACGTAAGTGGTTTGACAAATCAGATTGAGCAATAATGATTATCTATAATATTTAACCATTACATTTTTGATAATGAAATGCAGACAAAACAATAAAAATAGCGTTTTAGCAAAAGAAGTTACAGAGACATTACCTGGTCTGAAATTGTTTTACTAAGTATAACTACATGCTATGCAAAACCCACAATTTAAGTTTCATTTCTGTACTATATATGGAGTAACGTTAAATGCTATTTTTAACTAATACTACCATGCCGAAGAAGAAGCAATTGAGTTGTAAAACGAAGACAGCTATCCTGGTACTGCTGAAGGAAGGCTACAGCGAGCGACAAGTTGCTTCCAGACTCAAGATTTCCAAAACTGCTGTTCACCAGACAAAGGAGAAAAAGAAAACAACTGGAGCAACTGAAGTGCAACCAGGCCGTGGCAGAAAACGTCTCTCTAGTGCCAGGGAAGACCGCTACCTCATCCGAAAGTCTCTCTCTAATAGACGACTGACTTCAAGTGACCTCCAAAAAGAGTGGAAATCTGGGTGCAATGTCAACTGTTCAGCCAGAACTGTTCGCAACAGACTCCTTCAAGTAGGACTGAAGTCCCACAGAGCAAGAAAGAAGCCGTTCATTAATGAAAGACAAAGAAAGCAAAGACTCAAGTTTGCAAAAGACCACAAGGATTGGACTGTTGATGACTGGAGCAAAGTAATCTTTTCTGACGAATCCAATTTCCAGCTTTGTCCCACTCCAGGGCGTTTGATGGTTCGTAGAAGGTCAGGAGAAGCGTATAGACCAGAATGCCTTGCCCCAACTGTGAAACACGGCGGAGGATCGGTGATGATATGGGGTTGTTTTAGTAAGTCAGGAACTGGCAAAGTCCGACTCTGCGAAGGACGCATGAACCAAGCCAAGTACAGGGTTGTTCTCGAAGAAGACCTACTTCCATCAGCTCAGATGTTATACCCCAACTCTGATGACTGGATATTTCAACAAGACAATGCGCCATGCCACACAGCAAAGTCTGTAAAGTCATGGATGGAAGAAAAGAACATCAGGATCCTGACTTGGCCAGCTCAATCTCCAGATATTAACCCAATAGAAAACCTGTGGAATACCATGAAACGCAAAATGGAGAATCACAAACCTTCAAACAAAGCAGAGTTGTTTGATTTTCTACGCCTGGAGTGGGAAACGATCACTCAAGATGAATGTGAGAGGCTGGTGGAAAGCATCCCAAGTCGAATTCGGGCTGTGATTAAAAACAGGGGCTTTGCCACAAAATATTGAGTGTTTTTCGTAATTTTGTAGTTGCATATTGCTGTTAATGTTGGTTATTGTTATTTACTGCTTATTGTATGTTTATTTATTTAGTAAATCTTCTTCTAACAAATTGTCATGTAATTTGGTAGATTTTTGGTTGATACATTTTCAGATTAATATAAGCATATAAACAGGCATGTCTTACAGCATCTTAGTATATGAACCAAACTGTTATAAATGACAGTGATAGCCCTGGTATCAACAAAATGTGGTACATTTGTAACCCTAAACCCAAAATTTGAAGGGTGGTCTTATAATTTTTTCCAGAGCTGTAGATATGTGTACACACAAATCTCAAATTTCTCCTCACCACGACCACGTTTCATGATAGGACCTTCCTTAAAAAATCGTTTCCGTGTTCGACTACAGATGAGTCTCGGAACGATTCGTTTAATTAAGTGAGCAAACGGCGACGAAAAAGCAGTTCATGAACTTCCGTCGCCCCATCCTTTTACATTGTTGCTAGGGATTGTGTGTACTTGACAACCAAGAAACACCTTCAGGAGTTGAATGCCACCTACAGTCAACTACTCACACGTCCCGTACTACACTATGATCAGTCCTTTACTACACTGTGCTGCATCTAACACTGTATTTTAGGGATTGTGTGTACTTGGCAACCAAGAAACACCTTTATTAGCTGAATGCCACCTACAGTCAACTATTCACACGTTCCATACTACAATCAATCCTTTACTACACTGAACTGCATCTAGCACTGTTTTTTTTATAGTCAATGTTTGTCGATACCAATTTCTATGTCAGTAAATACCATACCACTGTCGCTACAACGGAACTGAGTGCATACCTAGACTGTACATTTCAATTGTCTTGATCACGATTGCAAAACGACGTCTACCAATACCAGGACTATATACGTAATCTACACTACTAGAAAGTTTGCATGTTTACTTCCATGACAGCTACGGTTTCAACAAATACCAGCGCCGGATCCGGGGTTTGTGGCAGATATTACAACTCGTTGCCCGTCGGTGTCGTAGATTGTCTAGCATAGTCATCCAAATGGGTTCTGGTTTGGAGATGATCTTTTTATCTTGTCCTCTTCTTGTTGTAGGCATTCTAGGAGGTGTTTGCAGCATCTAGTCCCCGATAGACGACGGATGATTGGGTTTGTCCATCGCACCAAACGGCGTTGTAACAGAATCCACATGCCTCGTGATGAGCTGTCCTTTTGGTGCTGCTGTTGGTGGGATCGTAGGTGGAACCTTCTATCTTGTCCACGAGCGCTTCAGAGTCTGCATAGATGACATAGGCCACTTCTAGTTGGTTTTGGTGGTTTTGAAAGGTTAGGATGTTCTTTCCTTTCTCAGGCATCTCTGCTCGGATGGCTCTGTTTCCATTACCTTGGCATTGTGCTGTTCGAGGAGATCTGCTCGCGTGTATCCGTGGACACATCTTCCACAAAAGAACATACGATGACTGTCCTTGCTGGTGTTGTTCAGCAGACGGTTGACGTCCTTAATTGATCCATGTGTAATGTAGTTTCTCACCTTTCCCTATGAGAAGAAGGTCGATCCTTGTGGGTGCCTCGGATTTGGACATCTTGTGGGACTACACTCCTTTGTCCCATCCAAAGACATTGATCGATCCTAGTGGGTGCTTCGGATTTGGATATCTTGAGGGAATACACTCCTTTGTCCCATCCAAGACATCGATAGCAAAGTTTGTGTTTTGCTTTTCAACTCTATCGATGTGTCGTTCGCGGATACTATCCCAACACAGTCCGTCGTCTTTGGGATACTTGGTGGGCCGTTGGGCGTCGTGTTGGGCTGAGAAGAGTGCCGAGCGGATGGCCCATAGCAGACAGCTATTGTCTTTGTTTTGACATTCACAACGGCTTTCTTCACTTGCACTTCTCTAGGTAGAGGAATGTTCGAGGCACCTTTCAACGGTTTGTACCGAGCAACGTAGACTTGGACTGTGTTGGGATGGTCCACCACCCAGCCAGATCCGTTTTGGGTGTGGATTTCTATCGATACCAGCATGGTTTGCAATTGGATGCTTTTATCCAGAGCTGTTGGGATGTTGTCGGCTGTGAGAATGAGTTCCATAGCGCTTCGCTTTTCGAAATCGGTTGGTTAGTGGGGAGGTCTTTGTTCTTTAACCGAATGTTCATCGATAGATAGAATTTGACGTCTCTCAGTGCCACGATCTCTTCTACGAGTTTGCAGTGGATCTGCGAGCGAGCGGTGGATAGGAATGCTTGAGGGTCGTGGTGGTCTTTGGGTGCCTCTATCTCCCAACCTCGGAAGTAGTTTTGTATTGCATGACGCATGGGTTTCTACTGTGGCAGTGGGGTGTATGCGTGGAGTGGTCAAAACCACTGGTTTGGGTTGTGGAGTGGTTGGGGCCACTGGTTGTGCAGTGGTTACAACCACTGGTTTGACTTGTGGAGTGGTTAGAACCACTGTTTTCACACGTGTAGCTTTAACCGGCTTTGCACATGGAGTTGGGGTTGGCTTCGCACGTGGAGTGGTAACAACCACTGGTACAGCAGCCTCCTCTATGAAGGAAAAACATTCCCATATGTTTCTAAGGATATATGTCCTTGGTGAAACAAGCTTGTCAGATTTGCAATAGCACGATCCATCACTGCTATATAATGGAATAGTCTTGTCTCTAATAGGACGTTTCTCTCACTCACTCACCCACAAATTCTGTGGGTGTATATCTATATTTATTCTTTTCACTAATATAGGGCGCACTTTCCTTCTACCACAGAGGAAGCACACAATTCAGTGGCTCTATATCACAGTTTACATAGTTTTACCATGCATTCACAGCAAGAATCACCCATTCTCAAACGGTAAGAATCTTCACACGTTTTATCGTATTTTTCAACGTGGTTTTTCCAAAAGCTAGGTTTACATCGACTGGCTTCTTCGGATAAACCCATCACCTTGAGTATTTTTCTGAATGAATAATTACCTCTCATACTATGTTCGGCTCTGTGTGTGCTTGTATCCCAGGCCTCTGAGATGTCGTCATATTGCATGTAGAACTCAGATATCTGTTTGATGGTTAGGTTGGATTTTGGAATGTTTCTGGCATTCCGGATCCTTTCTTAATATATCGCTTTGTCACCCACGATCATGAGTCTTCTGGTGTTTAGAATAGACACCAGCACATCAAAGGATGGGTTCTCGATGGGTTCATCGAAGGGGATTCTCACGCTGCAATTCTTACAATCGAATTCTAACCCTAACGAGGTTAATTGGTTTCACGCGTGGAGCTGGAGTTGGCTTCACACGTGGAGTGGTTAAAACCACTGGTGTATTTGAGGTGGGTTTTACATGTGGAGTTGATAAATCAACTTCACCCTCAGATCGTTGCGTTATAGATGACTAAATGGCAGCGATACTCTCATCGTACAACTCAAGAGTAATCGACCCCTTGCCAAGATGATGATTAAATCGTTTGATTGATGCTTCCATCGTATATATATATACTATAGATGTTATTTTTCTAATAGGCGTTCAACATGAGAGACAATGTTACAGGAGCACAAAAATTAACCGTGTTCGCAACCATCGATTTGGCAACGTTTTTGGCTACCACCTCTTCAATACAAAACACTTTTTCCAAAGCTGGCGCACTGCCACCTTTCCAATACAAACGACTTTTTCAAAAGCTGGCGGGAGGGATGTATTAGGTTTGTCATATATAGTGGGTAGTAGGGTAGAGTACCGTGTCCTGGCGAACCTACTACTGACACTCCGTGGTATCGTGTCCACATCGATTTTGCAAAACTCGATGGACACCATTCTTTCTTCTCACAGATGATCATTCAAAATAGTTAGAAGTGGTTCATATGAACCAATGTCACAGGTACGTAGGTCTCAAGTTCTGAGGGGTATATTTGCTACTCATGGGTTGCCACTATATATAGCTAGTCTGGACCGCCGTTCACATCTAAAGAACGTAACATCTTCATAGAGCAAAATGGAATCTGCCATACTCGAACACCACCGTTTCATCCCTCCCCCAAAGAAACTGCTGAACGGAGGATACAGACTTTCATAAAAGCGTTAATCAAGGATACATCTACAGTTTCTCTAAAGCACAAGTTGACGAATTTCTTGGTAAGCTATCGTTCGGACCACACTCCACTCTACAGCGGGACAAGCACAATGCACTCTATACTGATGCGTAGGTCTATCCGCGTTTGGATCTAGCTCATACACCCAAATTTTGACAAATGTGGTTTCTCAACGTCAACAGTCACAACGCTAGCGCTTGGCTCATGACAATAGTCAGCCTTTGCGGGAGTCTAACGTTGGAGACATAGTGCTAGTTCGGGACTACCGCACATACCAGTCTAAATGGTCAGATGGCACCATCACGCAAGTACTAGGCCCATTGACTTATGAGGTATATGTTCCAGACTTTCAATAACATGCAAACGTTACATTGACCAGCTGGTACATTGCCCAGAGTTTGATCAGGTCCTTAGCCGACAATCGTCCCAATGGCCGCCGCATCAGGCAATGGTATATATAGTTCGAAAGACATTTCTGTTCCTTCAATTGCACCTGAAAACAAAGGATCTGTTTGGGTGGTGACAATCCAGAACCATCACTTCCCGCGGCCACTAGCTGGCATGGTTCCAGATCCTTGTGATGGCCTAGTAGATAAACTTCCGGAAGCAGTAGCTTCACCTGCATGCAGACAGCGCATGATTCATCTGCAGCGATACACGGTACCTTCAAGAATAACCAAACCTGCTCGGGAGCATCACCAGCACTCCGTTGATCTACTAGTGACTCCAGTGGTCCACCTGAGAGGCTTAACCTATAGTTGCATAGTTTTAGTAGTTTTATTTCAGTTGTGTTTTAGCGTAATGTTACAGCTACTATGATGGTTTCATTTTTGTCCGTGGACAATGTTTTTAAGGGTAAGAGTTATTTAATTAAGGGGACGTGTGGTGTAGTGTTGCGCATGCGTACTTCTAGACGACCATAATTTGTACTAGTATTGTCTCTCTTACTTTCCACGTTACCACAAAGAACAGCTTTTCCCTTTCTTTAGACTGAGGCAAGCTGAGCTTGAACACCCCTTGTTAAGTCACCCAGAAATAGACTGTGTGAGGGCTGCTACTTCACCATTCTCATCACTTGCTGACAGTACGTAGAGTGAGTCCCACGAGAGTGCATGAGCCGCCGCTGGTGTATTTGAATGGACTTTGTACGCGATACAAAGAACTCAACTGTAACAACAACATCCTTCTCAGAATCTGTAGTGGATGCAGTGGGTCGTTCATATTTCATCCAGCAGCCTAGTCTCTCGTAGCCAAACCCCTCCGGGCCCCTTGGCTATACGGCCGGGAGATAACTTGCACTCTAGAGGCTCTAGCCAAGTCGATCGAGATCAGTGGTTCGATCCCCATTCACGGCATTCTGTGACTTCGTTGAAATCAATGGACAGTGCCGTACGTTTTCACAATCGCGAAATGTGCTTGTGAACCTGATATGCAGCCAAATTCATGGCTTTGGTGACACAAATTTCTCTAGATAAATTCAAATACTTTTGATGACGTCGGTTGCCTGTCACAGTGTGTACTAAATCACGTGCCTTTACACGTGACGGGGCGTTGCTGAAGGTAAGCAGTTGGGATTTTAGTAAGTTTCGTTGCGCAGTAGCCGTGCAATCAAGAGTCGTCGTAAGTCGCATGTAGACTTCTGCACGTGTACAGTAGGCAGACTTCATGATCTAGTCAGACGAGATGAGTTGTCTAGCTAGCGGGGACTGCCCGTGTTTTCGACACAGTTTCACTTGTCTGGTTGTTGTATTGAATCTGTTTTCCAGTGGTTGATTGTATGGTTTTGTGTCTACTACATAGCTCTAGCGATTCAAGGAGGCTCCGCCCATACAGAGTACGTCGAGTTTGAGTATGAAGGGTTTCACACTAGTTTGGCTGATGATATCGATCTTTGTTGATCGGACACTATCTCAAGTACCAAGTAAGTGTCTTTCACTGTTGATCTCAATCATTTCGATGCAGCCTACACGGTCTACACGAGGAGAGAGAGATAGAGAGATAGAGAGAGCTCACGTGCGTGGTCACGCGTAGGTGTAACGGGTTTGTGTGTTCACAGGTGTAGGCCCAACCGTAACGCGTACTCCATCGGAAAGTTTCACACAAGCGCAAACGTTTACTTTTTCCATCTCAGGCAAGTCGGTAAGACTTTTTAAGCGTTCTTTAGAGAAAGCACATGCATAACGCAATGGTATTTCAAGTAATTATGACTAATTAATTACACATGTACTGGGCGCGGGCGGAGCAGAGTGGGCCAGGTGGGCAATGGCCTACCCAACTTTTGAAAATGGAGACTTTCGCCAACGGGCTTTTGGCAAGAACTTTCAGAAATATTGGTACTAGAGATTAAATACATTGTAGGCGTGGCTTGGCCACGCAAAACGTCTTGAGTGCTTTGCAGTTGCTGGCTCTGATTTGTGCTGTAGCAACGTCACAACGTGAACATGACCAATGCACCAACAATCAATATTAGCGGCGCAGCCAAGGAAAATTTTGGGAGATGTTATATAAATTAATATTAAAATTAACATTAATTTTATCAACTCGCACACTGCTGTTTAGATGAGAGACATGCCAATTTTAACTTTGATCATGCGGCCTTGGTCTAAATTCTAGACAAATTTCATATCAACTAGTAGAGAAATGCTTTATCCCCATTGTAATCCAAACTTGAAAGAACTGTAGAAGGTTTAAATCAACGTATCATGTACATAACATCACTCTAGTAGACTAAACAAAAATAGATAAGCATCCAAGCCCATACATTTTGGAGGAAATGAACTTCCGGGCCCAAATCCCCCCTAAATGTATACGTCTACCTCTAGAGAGGTATGTACTAAAAGTCGGTGCGTTTGTTAGGTGTAAACCCGGGTCTAACAGTTAGATGTCTTCCGCAGTGACGCCCATTTCGAGATCTGGCGATTTTTGTGTAACAGAGTCACAGACGCACTGACACAAGGCCAAAATGATGATTACGCACACGGTTTGCGCACGCGCACGGATTGATGTTTAGGTGCGGCATGTTGTTTTCAGTTAACTTTCATGAACGTGCGTGCTTGTGCTTCTGCATGGTCAACTACGCAATACAAATTTCAGAAGGTGTTGTACAAGCAGAAAGTGCAACCAGGGATCGACCCCGACATGTTTCACGGCCGGATCTTCGGCGAAGTTTTGATACACTTAGCTAAGTGTAGAGCGGACTTCAAAGCCTTGTGGTATTCTAGTTAGAAGAGAATGCTCATGATGACAGCTTGTTGCGACGTAATTTAGATTGTCTAGCAACTAAGGATTTCTTAGAAAGGGTATGAAAGTCCACGTCGCGGTAGTCTTACGCGACATACTGTAACTATTTATAGTCTTAGGATTTTTCAAGAAGTTTATAATTTTAAAACTTGACATTTTGCTTGACAATGATTTCAAAATTCAGTCTTTTATATTGTCAGGGAGAATGTGATGTACACATGCAGCTGCATTCTTTCTGAGGTATTATCTTATGCAAATTTATAGTTATGTAGGTTTTGAGTAGCAAATGTTTACAAAAGCATGACTTTGTATGATTACTTGCAACTAAATTATATTTCACTGTTTGTTTGTGATTTGTGATTGTCTATTTGTTTGGTTTTGTGTCAGAGTGATTCATCTTATTCCGCCTATGGATGTCAAGTTGATAATGCAGGAAGAGCTCCTTGCTCTGTAACATTTGAGCAAACTCAACCCCTGTCAGAAGGACAGCACTCATTCACTGCATTTTTCTATGTAAGGGCTTGTATCTTGTATGATGGACGTAATTTATGGTCTTGTAATCAATTACTAACAGTGCAATTGTATTTTACTAGAATCCAACTACAAAACAATATAAAGATCCTACAAAAGTCACATGGACAATTGGTAATACATTTGAACCTTGACTTTTATTGGAAGACTGACTACAACTACGAGACATCATGTCTCTAGTAGGCAAATAGATATCACTACTATTGGTGATACCATTTATAAGATGAATATTGGTGGGGATTTGTTTGGATCTTTGAAGTGTTTGGTGAATGTTACCTTATCTTGGGCAATTGACATGTATAATTTATTTACTCACTTGATCATGTGGGTGTGATTGAAGCGTTTGAGATAGATAGCTGTGTAAAGGCCATGATGTTTTAAAATTTGCTGGTCTCCGGGTGTTTTAGTGAATGCATGATTAGTGTAAAGAAAGAAACTTAAATGTTCACTGTTGTCATAGTAGAGAAAACTAAGTTTTCATTCTTTTTCAGCAAATACATTGGCAGATTTTGTATTGGAGTTGATTTATGAACTGTCCATTTGGAAAATTTAATTTTCTGTTAATATTTTATCTCATACAGTATTATTATTATTATTAATATTAGTATTAATTTGTATGACACACTCAACCAGATTAGTATTCTGCTTTTGTTATTTGCTGCTGCTGCTGTTGCTGCTGGCAGTAGTGGTGGTGTGATTGATTGAAACTTTTTGACAAAATATGTGTTTGCACTCATACCATCTTCGTACAGACTGAACGTGTCGTCTTTTGTTGTGGGCTTTACAATCACACTCTTAGCAACAATAGGGCACCTACTAGTACACAGAGGCAGGTGGCAATGGGCATCATTGGTTTACATGCAATGCATTATGGGAAGTTTCTGCTTTCCAAGTATTGGCTAGTTTTACTCGGTTACTCTCTATGCTTTGTGAAACTTGAACAATGACACTGGAGTCAACTGCATTGTTCTCTAGGAAAACCTAAATTGCAGTGGCATTGCTTTTTTAGTTTCAATTTATCACTGATTCTAGCAGAGCAATTCTACAACTGCTATGAAAAGCTCAGGCGCGTACCGTGGCATGGGCTAAATGGGCTATAGCCCCCCAGTTTTTGTGGGCGTTTCCCATTTTGTCAGGTGAAAACTAGCGTTACGTCGCTTTTTGTAAACGTGCGCGTCTGTTTACAGTCTGGATGTTCGAGGCCGAGCATGCGTGTCTCACACTAGGCTGCAGACATCGGTTTCCGTGATCAACACTACTTCACTGACACCATGTCGTCTCATCAGCAAAACCAGAAGTACAAAAAACAGACGCGCATGGGGCTGGAAAGGGTCTTAGAGACAGCTATCCAGAAGTTTTAAGGCTTTTGCAAATATATCTGGTAGTTCCAGTCTCATCAGCAGAATCTGAGCGTTCCTTTTCTACTCTCCGTCGTCTAAAGACTTGGCTTAGGAGTTCTATGGAAGAAGAAAGACTTGCAGCTCTGGCCTTACTAACAGTTGAGAGAGAAGAGGTATTGAAGTTAGAGGAAGCTATTGATGAACTCATAGAAGAGTTCTGTGCAAGAGGAAACCGCAGGATGATTTTTCAGTAAATAGGTGCTTGTTTAGTCTGCTCCATACTGTATATATGTATACGAGTAAACGTAATACTTTGTGGTCTGCATTGTTGCTACTAATACAATTTTTGTCAAAGGGGCGTGTCAGTGTTCGGGTATTTCAGCCCCCCCCCCACTTCCAATGGCCACGGTACGCCCCTGAAAAGCTACACAGATGACACAGTGTTAGTGATATTTTTGGTAAAGATTGAGAAATACATTAGAGAAACCTTGTTAGAGTTACAGTCAAACCTTTCTAATCCGAATCCTTGCTAATCCGAATTACCTTTGGCACCGTTCATTGCGTACCTAGATCCTATTCAAGTATTGGGCAGCCTGATCAAGGTTGCAGTTGTAGTTTTCAGCAAATGTGTGTATCTGACTATTTTAAATCCTGACTCACAGTATTTAGAAGTACGTGTAGTCGTTGCAGCAGTGTCCTTTACCACAAACATGACATCAGTGGGGTGGAGCGACTTGCAAGTTGGGGGCATAGAAAGACGTTGGAGTACATGAAGTTCTCTTTGCCTCACCTACAGTGCGTTGTCGACAACATTGCCTGTCGGGAAGTGCTTTCTGTTGAACTTTAATTAACTTAAATATTTCTCTTAGGCAACAGAACGCGCTTACGTATACACATCAAAAAGGTCTGGTGAACATGTCCAAAATTCAAACATTTTTTCTTCCAAAATTTCTTCAGTTGTTGATCGTCATGTTGGGGGATTACCCCTCCTCCTTCTAGCTCTGCCGCTACTGCATATGCGTAGAGATACGTAATTGCACCAGTGGTCTGGGTGTCCGAGGTAAGGTCTGGACCTCAGCTACGTGTTTTGGCATTTTGGTAATCAGAACAACTTCACTAATCCAAACAGAGCTTGGCACGGGGCTGTTCAGATTAGTCAGGTTCTACTGTAGTAACTTATTGTCTATGTTGGACTTGTTGAAGTCACGGAAACAATTTATTCTATCTATATTTAGAAATATTATCTGTTTGATTTCTATAGTTCTTGCTTGAGTAATGTCTTATTCACTACCAACTTAGGAGCTGGGCAACATCCGGCTGTAAGGGTTGAGATGATTTCTTACTTGAAAAACTTGACATATTGACATCTTGAATAATAATGGTATCACTGATTAAGATTCAATGCTACTTTAATACTACTAAGCTTCAGACCGTCACGTATAGAACCTACTAAACAGTAAACGGCATAAGAGAGACAGAGCCATTAGTTACTAGTATAGGTCAACTTTTTGTCTGCAGGCAGAAGGAAGTTGAAATGGATCATTATTACATACAGAGAAATCTAGCAGAACAAACTACAATAAGCAGTTTGTAGGTGCTAAAATTATACAGAGATTAGGCCCAACTTTGGGATTTCAGCTTCTTTAACCTGAGGCAGTTACTTGAGGAGGTATGGTATTGAATGGTTGCTATTGTTAGCCAGGTGGAATGATACCAGGCTGGGTTAGGATGCCAAGGCAACTGTACCGCAGTGCAGTTGTACAAGGAAAAATTAGACAACCTGACTGATTGGCAAAAGGGACACATAAGGACAGAAAAACTGACCTGACAGCCATAGAGAGAGACTGCCAAACTGAATGTTGCTGATAGTTGTTGGTTGACAAAATAACAACAGAGCAGTAGTTTGTGACTGCTACTAATATATTCTTTTGGTTTCTGTTGAGTACAGATAAATCTCCACCTAACATCCAGTTCATCGATCCAACCTTTGATGGGTCAAAGCAAAAGGACATGTGAGTGACATATAGTCATTATAGAGGCATGTACAAACAGTAGACTGTGTATGACACATGTGTAAACAGGTGAAGTGTTCTGTTCATAGTACTAGAAATTATTTTCTATTTTAGTCCTTAATTTAATTAATAAATTCATTGTTTGGGTGCCTAAGCCACCAATAACATTTGCAGGCAACAAAATACCGGTTTTGGTTTTTCAAGGATAATAAAAAAGGAAGCATTAACACTTTTTAAATACAGCAATTATTAACCCTAACCCTACCCCAATTACAAGAAACTTTCACTTTGACATCATTAGAGAGCATCACTGGAATGGAAAAAGAACCGATTATCCTTGATAGTATTCAGTGTCGGTTTTCTACAACTGCACAAGGCATTGTCTTTCAGTGAGACACCAACACGTCAGTAGTATAAATGAGTATTTTATTGAGTTCTATGCATGTGCCCGTTAATAAGCCTGCCATATAAAATATTATTGCAGTGATATACCGTATCAGATGAAATATTGGCGGGAATTTATTTTGGCGGATTGGTGGATTTTTCAGCGACCGCCAATATAGAATCCGCCATTAATGTGGCCTTTGGGATATGTTGACGTCATCAGGCACGTGGATCAGCAAGATGGTAGGTAATCCTTACTTGTCGTCTATTGTGCCTATGCAGTAGTGGAAGACCATGCAGTAAGTTAGGGAAATGTGAGCCACGAACACAGCTGTCAATCACAAACCCTATCATGATTAGTTATCAAACAAGGATGTTCAACCATCAAAATAAGATTCGTCAATATGCTTTGTTCATCAATTTCTTAGCAAACCGCCAAAACATATCCCCGCCAATGTTTCATCTTATTATATACGGTTATCTAGTCATGTTTTTTCAATGTATGGTTTCCACGTCAACATTATTATGATTGCATACACTTTGGGGAGGGGAAGGGCTATTGGCACGCGTGTTTCGTATGCTCGTGAAAATGCCGATAATTTTGAAGGATCCCTTAGTTGTCATAGTACGGATCAACAGGTAATTTCAGAGTTCAGTTATTGTGTTCTAACCTATCAATGATAGATATGATGTTGTTAAATATTTTCATCTGCTACAATATTAGGTTTGTCAACTATGTAGCACTTACATGAGTCACTGTTTATTTTAATTAAATGATTTTGGGAATATATGCTATGAGACACATTGAATTCTTACCTTTATCAGTTTTCCACTGACGATGTTCATTTTTTGTTGACTTGACACAACCACTTACTTGAGCTAGCTTGCACAATGAAGGTGTGGCCATGGAGAGTGGGCGGAGCTTGGCCCAGCTCATCATGGTCCAGGAGAACCGACATCCGGCCTGGATCCGGGACTTCAGACCAGACTCCAGCCCAACTCACCTTTTCACGTGGATGACCACAGATATTTATAGGAATATAGGGTAGGGGAAAATCCTACCAAGCACAAGCTCATCCGACATTGGGATGGGAGGGTGGGAAACGAAGAGAAACACATGCACTCTGTGATGCTTGCTGCACTGTAGCGGGCGAGGTAAGTCAAAGCGATGTGCATGCTCCGTTTCTCGCAAGACCCTCATGAGTCCACTGTGTGCGCGTACGCTCGGCAGCATGTCTCCGAAGGAATTCTACTACAGTAAATTGCGCATGCTAGTTTTACTTCAGTTATGATTTTTGTCAGTGGATACGACAGAGTACTTACTGTAATTCTGAATTTGTTGTTGCAGCAACAAAGCCGTCAGTTATCGTGTTACATCATCTGAGAACATGGGTACTTATGTATGTGTTCTTATGAGACTGACAAGTCCTGCAAAGAATACTAGTGTCTTGTGCTCTGGGAAAGGAACAACTGGTGGATCTGCCACTCTTAATAGTTAGCCTGAACTGCATTCATTGAGATGTAACACTATGTAGGTATGTGTCACTAACACAATTATTTTTAGATTTGATGATACCTGGTCAGGACATACTGTACAAGCTAGTTGTCACAGTAAGCTATCAAACAGTCTGAAATATTGAGATGAGGAATATATACTTTTACGCTAGAATCTTAGATAAACTTCAGATCCAGGTCATTACAAAACTTATTGTATTTGATAAGTCCACTTCTACGTGTAACAAACTAGCGAAACTGTCAGTATATATGCCCTAAACCTAGTTGCTGTACAAAACCGCTATTGTAAATTTTTTAGGCTAAACACAAATGTTAACAGTTATTTGCTGTTTACATAAACTTGCATAAGTGACATGTTTAGATTAAAGGGGAATTCTCACCAAATACTGAAACTTGTTGAAAGAAAGATTTAAGGCCTAGCATCTTCCTACAGGAATCTTACGGTTCAGCCAGCCACAGAAGCAGAGAATGGGCAATGAATTGTTCAGAGGATTCCCCGTAATGTAGCACGTAGTGTTACTCTCCGTCTTCGTTTGGAAGTAACTACTTTAGGTTTCATCATACCAGGTGCTCTTAATGCACCCAAAGTGCAGCGAGACATAATCTATGGACTAAGGGTCTCCTTTTGAGGCTCCACGGTTGTATTGACACAGTCGATACTTGAGTGATAAGTTTGGGGTCCCAGTTTGCTTTAGTCAATAAATCACAACTTCCCACCATATGTTTCACGATCCTTACCTTGAAAAGTGCACAGGTATCGGTCTTTCTTGCTAACCAGCAATCAGAGTTACTCTGATGGCACATACTAGTACTAAAGACACCCACATGTGTAATTTCAATGCTTTATTTCTTCGTTACAGTAGTAACCGGTTGCAAAGGGTTGTGTCATGAAGTGACAGCTTTCATCTGAGAGATTGTTGATTTTGGTGAGAGTTCTCTTTTAGTGGTTGAAAAAAGACTCTAACGTACACTGATATAGAGACATTAACTTGCAATGCTATAGCAGTTAGCAACGCACGTGCTCAAGCCTCAAACTTAACATTAATAGTCTAGTTGATTATACAGTGTCTGTGTTGGACGGACTTATACATGGACAATGCAAGGGCCTGTTCAAATGCTAGTCCTGGAACTGGAATTGATAGAGGGTAGTTTGTAGTTCATGTTTGATTGATAGTTCTGAGAGTTCTAGAACTGGCAGAAGAGTTATAGCTGTTTGACCATCTGAGCTGGTGTAGCAGCGGATTAGGTCCACCCTGTCAAATAGGTCTGCTTGCTAGCGCACGTGTACCAGAAGACATTCTGCGCTAGCGCACCACGTCTATCTCGGATCTGCAATCATTTCTATTTGGGGATTTAATCCTAGCGCAGTAGTGGATTCGGTCTGTCAGCAAAATTTGGTCTGCGCATTAGCACGCACTCGTATTGCTCAACAGACTAAAATGTGAGCGTACCTTTAGTCTGCTTGCCTGTTTGTCAAACATGATATTCTAAAAAGTCTCAGGCAAGAGAGTGGAGTACCTCTATAAACAAAATAATCATTTCCTTTAATCTCACACACAGGTAACATAATACAACAACAAATCAATGGAACCAATTGGGTTTGAAGATAACCTACTGGATGGTGATGCAACTTGGTGTATCTAGGCAAAATGTATGCAGTACCAAAAATAGCAGCAGTCTGCATAGTTGTTATCAAATATCTTTCAAATCTAGGCACTCGTTCACAATAACGTAAAAAGTCTTTTGTCACTTAGTGATAGCGTCTGTTGTTCCGACAATTCGTACAATCTGGACCTCAGTAGGTAGATATCTAAGTCTTCTGTAAGGACTTTGTATTTGGTCAATTTCTCCTCCTTTGTTAAACATTTGACAGAGGAACAGATACCTCAATAAAGCATGCTTTCTTGTTTTGTTTGCTCAATGCAATGATATGAATAGAAGCAGAATTTAATTAATCGGCTACATACTATATCGTCAGTTTTAACCTGGATGCATTATGGTCAAGTTTACACTCAGTTGTTCATAACGGTTCTTATGAACTACTTGGCAAGCCTAATAGGAAGCACCAGGATTGGTTTGATCAAAATGACACTGTCATCAGCCATCTCCTTGATGATATGCATCGCTTGCATCATGTCTGGTTATCAGATAAACGCAATCAAAGCACTGCTGATGCCTACCATCATGCAAGAAAAGCAGCAAGAGCTAGGCTCTCTGTGATGAAGAACAAATGGTGGTTACAGAAGGCAGAACAGCTTCAGTTAGCTGCTGACCAGCATAACTCTAGTGGCTTCTATCAAGGCCTAAAAGAGGTGTTTGGGCCAAGTGTAAAGACAATCGCTCCTCTACAATCTGTTGACAACTCCAGGCTTCTCTATGGACGACGAGAAATTTTGACTCGTTTGGGTCAGCATTTTGAAAGCATCTTGAATCATCCAACATTTATTTCACAAGAAGCTATTGACAGCATTGATGAACAGCCTGATCTAGTTGTAGCTTGTGAACCACCATCTAGCAATGAGATAAATAAAGCTATCAGGAAAATGTCAAGGAATAGATCTCCTGGTGCTGATGGCCTACCTGCTGAAATTTTTCAACATGGAGGAGAACTGCTGTTGTTCAAACTAGGTGATTTCATTCGTCTATGCTGGGAACTCGAAGATGTACCCCAGAACTTTAAAGATGCCAACATAATCCATCTATACAAGAAAAAAAGGTAGTCAATCTGACTGCAACAATCACCGTGGGATCTCTTTGTTGTCTGTTGCTGGCAAAATTATGGCCAGAGTTCTTCTTGATCGTCTTGTCTCAAACTTTTAAGAGCGTATCCTTCCTGAAAGCCAATGTGGTTTTCGTTCTGGTCGTGGTACGTCCGACATGATCTTTTCAGCCAGGCAGCTTCAAGAAAAGTGTCGCGAACAGCACATGGATCTATTTATGGTCTTTATTGACTTGGTCAAAGCGTTTGAGTCGGTTGATAGAACTGGCTTATGGAAAGTCCTTTTGAGGCTTGGCTGCCCGGTAAAGATTGTGAATCTAATCAAAGCCTTTCATACTGGTATGATGGCTTGTGTTGTCGAGGTTGGGTCATAGTCAGAAATGTTTGCAGTAAACAACGGAGTGAAACAGGGCTACGTTCAAACACCTACTCTTTTTAGCATTTTGTTTTCCGTGGTTTTAAATGATGCCTTCAAGAACATCCGAGAGGGTGTTCGAGTTGAGTTTAGAACTACTGGAGGTGTATTCAATCTCAGGCGCTTACAAGCCAAAACAAAGGTTTCTAAGAGTCTAGTGAGAGAACTCTTGTTTGCTGACGATTGCGCATTAGTTGGTCACACATATGAAGACATTCAACACATTGTCAACTGTTTAGACAGATCAACTAAACGTTTTGGCTTGAGTATCAGCTTGAAAAAGACAGAAGTGCTTTTTCAACCACGTCCAGGCTCAAACTATAACCCTCCTCCAGTTATGATTGGTGATCACCCATTGTCATATGTCAGCAATTTCAAGTATTTGGGTAGTTTCCTTTCGAATAATGCAACTGTTGATGCAGATGTCTCTCATAGGATATCAAAGGCCAGTGCTGCTTTTGGTAAATTGTACAACAGACTCTGGCAAAGGCATGAAATCAAACTGACCACGAAGGTTGCAGTTTACAAAGCAATAGTCTTATCAGTTCTATTGTACGGATGCGAGTCATGGACCCTTCTTCATCGTAACCTCAAAAGTTTGGAGAGTTTTCATCTGCGATGTCTTCGCCGCATATGTGGAATCCAGTGGACTGACTATATACCCAACACAGAAGTGTTATCTCGTTGTAACATCAGTGGCATTGAATCTTTTGTTATGAAATGCCAATTTCGCTGGGCTGGTCACATGTCTCGAATGTCTAATGATAGAATTCCCAAACAACTCCTTTTTGGTCAACTGGAACAGGGCCATCGTCATCAAGGTGGTCCTAAATTACGTTATAAAGATTCTATCAAGGCTAATATGAAATCTTGTGGGATTGACTTCCTGCATTTTGAGAAACTATCCAGTGATAGAACAAACTGGAGATCTCTCTGCCATTCATCACTCCAACAGTGTGAAGAAAATCGTATTAGACATCTTCAAGCTCAACGTCAGAAACGGAAAGAACAAATTGTTCCTACCAACAAGTCATTTGTTTGTCAATCTTGTGGAAAGGAATGCCGTTCAAAAGCAGGTTTTAAATCCCACCAGAGACACAGAGGACACTAAAGAGAGTCATCACTGTTATCAGTGGACATGCCATCATCATCATATGGTCAGTTAACTTCTATTTTCCTTCTGTTTGTATTGAAAAATCCTGCACATTGTCATTCTCTTGGACTCTCTGAAGCGAAATCACGCCATGGATGATCAACTGTAGACAAAACTGACAAGCAACATGGAGGTGGATTACTTTTGCAACAACATCATGTTGATTCTTGTACAGTGTAGAATTCAGTGCTTCACAACCAGAAATGAGACATGCTACAGTCTCATTCTTGCTTACACACACACACACACACACACACACACACACACACACACACACACACACACACACACACACACACACACACACACACACACACACACACACACACACACACACACACACACACACAGCACTCTGTGGCAATGGCATTTCCAAATTGTTCTTTGGTATCATCTGACTTCATCCTGAATAGCAAACACTTGTGATTCCGTCGGGGCTTTCAACGTTCCATGTCTCACACCAATCAGCAGACACATCGAGCCTACTAAAGTCCACATGATCCAAGTTTATCATCATTGGTGGCGGCGTTGTCATCATCCGTGAATGATTGCAGCCTGCCAGGGAATCCGAGAAAGACGCTGTGCATTAGTGCTAAATGTGCTACAGTTCTGCGCTAGGACCAAATCCGTGAATAGAAATGATTGCAGAGATCCGAGGTAGACACGGTACACTAGTGTAGAATGTCTTCCGGCACGATTGCATTAGCAAGCGGACTTATTTGACAGGGCGCACTTAATCCGCTGCTACACCGGAAATGTTGGAACTGTGGGCATGACAGTTCCAACAATTCCAGTTCAAATAGTATTCGAACGCACCCTAAGAAACTGACTCTGATTGAAGTTTGTTATTTCAGCTATGAGCCATAGGAAACAGGACTTTTTTAATTCATGAGACATGGCGAGTAGCATACTTAAAATGTATAGCAAGGAGGAATATAACGATCAGTCATCGGACATTTGACCGATCAAAACCTCATTTTGTCTGAGTGAAATGTTGTGGGCTGGACATTCTGTTTGAGCAAACAAATTTAGCACAGAGACAAAGTCTTTATCACTGTGAACCTACTCTGCATACCCGAAATGCGTACCTGTCCTGTTCGCTTTTAGTATAGCGTGTTTGGCGCTGTGTAGGAATATTTGTGGATCGAGCTTGGTACAGAGCTCTAGACAGCGGCGATAGACAGAGAACCATTAGGATGCAATTGCTGCTCTTGCAGCTGTGATAATGCCAACAGGTAAATGATATCACATGCTGATGAGGTAACAGTGTTTTGAAAGGTACACCAGGCATGCATTTAGTTTCTACTTACTTTATTTGTACATTGCTGTACGTGTATGCTCTTGCAAATCATTGGGATGTGATCAACCAGTTACTTCAACCATGCACCAAACCACAATGCAGTTTTGAAGGACACCACTAGGATCATATTCTTATGCTTTTCAAACCACTTGTCAAAATAGAGTAAGTATGTGCATGCTGTGCATGATGTGAAAGACCCAGTTGATGCAAAGGTCAGCTGGTGTATATGTACCAGTGTAAACTGTCTAGATTTAAATTTCTAAATAGTAGCGAATATGACAAAATAGCGTATGCACCTTCTTCAGAACCAGGCAACCACTCGTGACACCGGTTACCCAAACAGACTGTTGAATGTAGAAAATCAAAATGTTGCTACACCATGAAGTCAAACCACCAACTCTAAAGGTTAGCATTGCCCCAATACTGGTGTGTGGACCAGACATTGACTTTCAGATGTTTTCATGTTCCGGTTTCCTAGTTTTATTGCTGTAGGTTGGCAATTAATTAACGATTGATTGTCTGACCAATTAGGAGGTATGTCTGACCACTTTTGTTGAATGTTCGACCATTGGACTCAACTTTTGTTCGACCAACTACAAATCGTTATAATCCTTACTGTATAGGGGTTAACTGACTTCCAGTCTGCAGGCTATGTGTGTGGATGGATGTGTAGATGTGTGACTAGGTCTGTCACACTCACGAACATGCCACAGATTCAATGTTGTCCACTCACTGAGCAGTATCTCTGATTTGTCATACATGGCAACCAGAGACGATAATGGGTGAACTGCCAATCAAATCCGTAAAATGTTCATGAAAGAGTTTTAACCAGTACAGTGTAAAAATGAAATCAATCACTTCCATGGCTTTGATACGGGGGGGGGGGGGGGGGGGGAAACCTAACATTGCATAACCATGAGCAAATTTATGTTCCAAATGTGTGATAACTGTACTTTGACGACCACAGCATGTTTATGGACTCTTTTGGCAACGTGAAATGACAGTCGCTTTGCATGATTTTAGATAGATTACGAGTAGTGAGATTAAAAGGAAATTGCATCTAAATATGAAATTTTTCAAGACAATGTTATTGCTGTATTCAGAAAACTCATGGTTGTGGAAGCAACGATGTAAACACAGCTTCGATTACTAGTTGTAATGTGCAGGAAATATGCAAAAAAGGTTGTTTATTTCATATACATTGTATTATTTTGTATAATCCTACAGAACTAGATTAATTGGGAATGGGGATTTATTCTGCGTTTAATATCAGAAATTTTGGGAGACACGTTAGTGCTTAGGGCTTCATGTATGTTTACCCATGCGAAATTATATATTTGTAACAACTAACTTTTTGCTTACACTTAACGTTTTTTTGAACTTAGGCAACTGATCTGGCTTTAAACAAGGGTGACGTGTCAGCAGTCTTTAATATTGGTAAGTCTGGTTGCTTTCCTGTGTGGATTTGGTGGTCAGTCAGGTGTTCTGCTTGTGTGTGCTCATTTATAAATTCAGCCGTTTATTGCAGACTTGTCAATCTGAATATATGAAGGGCAGGGTTTTTAATGTCAGGGAGGATGGAAAATATGAGAGAATAAAAATGTGTTCAACAAAATGCTTATTTGATAAGATTTGCATTTCTAGAATTACTGTTTACAGATTTGCACATTGAAATTATTTCCTGCTGTTCCAAAACTTCTGTAATGTCTATTTTGTAAAGGGGCTGGTTGGCTATTTTAAATAGGAGCACTTGCTATTAAATCTATCCGCATTTTCTAGTTCTGCTCTAGTGATAAAAAAGAGATACATACTTGGATATATGCGAGATAAGTAGGTAGCATAGTCGGGAAATGGGGACAATGTGCAGTCTTTTGCAAGATACAGAAGAATTGAAATGTTTGCCATGGGTTTGTTTGTTTCTTCATCTGTGTGTTTGTCTGTCTGCTTGTCTATTTGTTTGTCTGCCTGACAGTTTGTCAGTCTTTCATTCTGTTTGTCAGTGTTCCTCTAAGTCAGTAGTGAGCTACACACAATGCAGCCTGTTAGTGAATTTAAGTGAGACAGTGTCAGCTTTGTAGTTAGTATCAACTATGAGTAATGTATGGGTTTCTCGATAACTGAATGCTTGTTTGTGCAAGTAGTAGTTGCTTGCGTTTTCCATTTTATGTTCAAATAAGCAATGCTTATTAAATCAAACAAATTTAGAAGTTGATTTGTGTCTGATTAAGCTATTCAGGCGCCTATTTGGACAGAGGCACTTATTAGATTAAGTGAAGGACAGTTTTAGTTAGTTGACAGGTGACTTTATACATCAAGAATAGGTTGATTCAGCCAGATGTAACAGTAGTATTTGCCAAGTTGCTGTACATCAGAGAGTACAGAACAAGAAGGGAAGCTTAAATTCGATATTGTGTTTGTCAAGTTGTTTTATGTTTGATTTACTGCTTCAGAAAGGTGCTTATTGGACATTTACAATACGTTTATGTCAGTAACCGTACATTTGTCTTTATATTAGATAACAGACAGCCTATTGTGACAATGCCAGTGGGCGGAGCTCTACTGCCTGATCGATACACTCAAGCCAATCAGTCTACATTTACTTTTCAAGCTGATGAAAACAAGTTTGTTGCTGTGTGATCATCTTGTTTTATGAAATGAATCATTTTTTCTTCTGTCATTAGTGTAAGATTTACTTGTAAACTCAACAGTGGAAATCCAGTTTCATGTGTTGGAATACAAACATATGGAAATGATCAGAATCCACAAGCAGAGGTGTTTGCTGTTGTTGTTCTTGCTGCTGGATATCTATTGTAATAATTTATTGCAACATTCTGTGCATGCAGTGTTGGTTGAGCACTTAATAAACATTATGAGCAGGTGATTTTGAAAGCAGTACAATAATGAAAGTTGTGTGACAATGTAGTTATAGATAATTGTTTGACACAATGAATTTTTGCCATAGCTGTTGTTTTAGTATGTGCTCAAATAGTGATTTCGGCTATGTTGTAGGGTGACTACATTTTCTATCTGACTGCTACTGATGAAGCGCTAAATTCTCAAACCCAATTTACTGTGCTTAATGCTGATGGTTCTAAGACAACAAGAACTTCGTATGTGTGGACAGTAGATCGAACTCCTCCTAATCGACCAGACATCACATTCCAACCACAGAACCCAAGCTCAAACTCTAATCCTCGTTTCAGGTTTTCACCTCCAGGTCAGTGTTTGTCTGAACTGATGAAGCTGTTTATTACTGCAATATTATGTTGGATGTAATTAGATTAGCCAAAGTGATGAGTAAAGTACATGGTCTTAAATTTAGTAAAACTTAGTAAAATCAGATGCTGTAAAATCACATATTATGGTGCATCCCAGGTTTGGTGAAAACACTCTTTTCTGGATGCTTTAGCTGTTGCTGTGTGGCTTGCTTGTTGCTTGTTTTGGATCTGACAGAGCAGGCTTCAGCCAACAACCACACTTTATTTGCATTTCAATCTTCGAAATTACTTTCAGATTTGGTGCAACACAATGTCTGCACATTTTGAAAAATTGATAGGTCATCACAGAAAGTTGGTCAGACATTATTTTGTATATAGGTACGTACAATGTTAGACATTTTATACAGCTTTCTTCTTAGTGATACAAAAGCGCGGTGGACTGACACAGCATTTCATATTCTTTTCAAGTTATTTGTCATTACCCGAAGCCCAGATATCCAGGTGAAGGGTATAGTAGTCATTCGACTTACCATTGTATGTACGACCATACGTACGATTGTATTTATACTTGATTAGCGCAGATGCAAATGAAGCTATTCCGACCAATTGACGAGAAGTGGTGTCATTACTGACCATTGGACGAACTTGATGTCATCCTGTGAGGCTCCACCTCTCTTTGTTTGGTAGCTTGGCCATAGGGCGTCTGTCCTGTACATGGTGTTTAGTCCTTTTCTTTACATAAGGGTTAGCACATAGAAACAATGCCTGGTCTACATGTTCTGCCACCAACAACCAACAACCAGGTGTCTAGAGAGCAAAGGTGCTGGATTCAGGCGCCATGCAGTATGTGTAGGTGTATCTGGCTTGTAACATTTTGCTTGTTCCACAGTGTTTCTGCATAGTGGTTCTGCAGTCTGACAGCTGGAATTTTCGGTGTACATGGCTGAGCGGCCGCGGTGTTGTTGCAAAAATCACTAGTGTCGTCTTCAACAGAAATTTGGCGCTCCACGGGAATTTGCGAAGGGGAATGTGCATTGTCCATGACAGTGCGTCTGTTTGTTGGACAAAGCAACTGGCCTGTAAGTACGAAGTCTGGAGACGCTTTGCACTTTGTTTAGCTCAACGAATGCACTGGAAACCGTAGCTGAGATGAGTGGGTTGGGCTGATACCTCAGTATGCAAATCATTATCATGTGACGACATATATTAGGACACCACTTGTCCGACGGGCCTGGAACCAAAAGAACGTCGGATAACTGAAAACATCAGATAACTGATGCATTTTGAAAACGACTGCAGAGTACTTAATTAGAGAAGCTCAACATCTAATTGTAAATGTAACAACTAATACAGTACAACTCCTTTGACTGGGGAGAACATTAGTGGGAACTGTCAAGACTTAAAGTAACCACTAATCTTAGTCTGGATCAATGCTTTTGCTCTTCTTGCTGTAGTTTTCATCAGCAGCCCATTCAGTAGGACCATTGTGCTTACTGGAGCTTCAGGTTGTTCTTCCGGGTACTGAAGAACCGTTCCTAGAGCTTCACATTTAATTTGACGACACGTGGCTCACGGATACAGTACTGTACGCACAGGAATCGTATATTCTAGTGTGCGCACAGCCTTGCAGTTCAGACAAGCTATGCACTGTCGGATAATCCGTGCTGTCAGATAACTGAGTGTTGGATAAGTGGTCTCCTACTGTATGTGATTACATACACTGGCCGAGGGTTTAGCACTCTAATGTGCTTCTCTATTCATATTTCTTTCGAGCACCACACTGTCTCGTGCCTGGCTAATCTAGTCTGAAATACCACTTAGTTTTTGTCACTCTTGTCTAGTGCACGAGAAAAACTTGGTTGAAGCTATGCATCGGAGACACATGGTGCAGTAGGGTATGTTATGTGCAGCATCTGATCTTAAAATCATGAAGGTGTTGCTTTGATTTTATGGGGGTGTGACATTAAAACATTTTTAACTTTGGTACTAAGAAACTAGAAAGCAAGCTCTACAATTGAATTTTCTGATGAGGATAAACAGGACAGAAAATATATAGAGTATCATCCATGAAAGAGGCTGCCACAAAATTGGCAACTTGGCTGGGCTCTAATTGTCAGACGGGATTAATTGAGTTCCAGAAATAAGCTTGAGATGACACTGCAGGCTTAAGCCACGTCCACACTAGTCCAGAAACTAGTCCAGAAACTAATTCGGGTTGAATGCACATCTTGATTATTACAATTGGATCATGGATCACGATTGGATCTAGATTACAAGCATCCACAGTGCACACTTGGAACGGTATCCTCACCCTATTGACTATGCCATGTGCATGTATTAGAAATGGCAGATGTGTTCTTTTGTCTATGTGGAAAGCCTCCTTATCGAGTCCAGCTGGTTCATTTTTGTGTACCTAAATAGACACAAAAGCAGACGTCTCTTCGGTGCATTCAACTTGTACACTAATGTATGTGACGGTCAATCCTCACTTGCCATATGGAATTGATATCAACATAACCAGATCAATGAGCAATTTGGATTGAAGTCACCTCTGGATGTGGATTGAGACTGATCACAATCGAATCCGGATCAGTCAAAGTGGATCAAGTGTGGATGTAACGGATGGTATCGGATCCAGATCAGATGTGCATGCGTCTTGTGTGGACAGACCTTTACTTGGAAGTCTTATATGTCTTATATGTGCCTGTTTTATTATTACACACTGATAAAACTTTGTGTAGGATAAATAAACAAATAAAGGATACGTATAGCATCTGCAAGCCGTCATAGGTGAAATTGAAGACATGAAGGTTCAAGAGAGTTGTGTAAAACTATTGATTCATTCTTTGTTGCCTGGACATGTTGACACCTGCTTGAAGCCTTTCATTTTCTAGTATATCTTTTGCTATAATTACACATATTTTATTATCAGAAAGCTGCAGGTGTGATGCTCCTTACTGCACAGCATCTACCTTTACACTTATAGCCTGTTCACATAACCAAGTGTAACCTGGTCGGCACAGGCTAGTCGACTCGGGTTTAGAATGCTGTGTGAGCATGGGCAAAGTTGTGCCAAGCTTTGCTGGTCTGGCCGGCATATCTTGCTATGCTGGCCCGAGCTAGTACTGTTCAGTCTCACAATGTGAATGATAACCAATCTGAGTTGCAGCTCACCCATGCTCAATACTGACAGCATGGCGTGGCATAAGCTGGAGACTGTACCTTATCTGTCTTTGGAGCAAAGCTCTTTGGATTTCATAATTTGGCTGTTGTGCAGCTATGCAAGAGACTACATGAGGTGCTCAGTTCAATCCATGATTATTGTATTGCATACATCATCAGCGCATGATGAGTGGTAGCACGCAAGGAAAACCCAACAAAGGTCCAGGCTCAATTCTCTGATCAGGACTGAATTGGCTCTGCCTGGCTTAGTTTTGTATGTGTGCTCGTGTGAACCTACTATTCCTGTTGTTTGCAGCCTTACTAACAGTTTACTTTATTGAATTATCCTAGGAAAGAGCCACCTAGAAAAGAGCTACCTGCTTGCAAACAATAATTGTGAGAGTATGGCTGCCCAGAGATGTAGGCTGTTGGTGAATTCTGCCCTGCTTCAATAGACTAGTTTAAGTGATTAAGTTTCAGTTGGTCTTTGTCATCTACTAGTCCATATAGACGAGTGAAGCCTTCAGTTTTCATGTTATTTGCTTAGCCAACCCTCACTTTACTCGTTTTTGAACAAGTGAACGACTGCCAAGTTTGATTAGTACTGGAATCAGTATTCGAAATCAGGTGCTGATCTTTCAAGCGGCAGCTGCTTTTGCATATACAGCATTAGCGTGCTGCAAGCTCTGGTATGCAGTGTATCTGGAAGTTGGAAGTGGCCCCAGGAAGCTGTGTTTCATGTAGATACCTACTTGTATGGACACCTGGTTCTGCAGTACGTAGTAGAGCTGGTCAGTCAATGGTCAGCAATGTGCAAACCTCCCAAACCTGTTTGACGTTTAATTAACTGTTTATTTTATTCTGTTTTTGAGTTCAGTCAAGAGTTTTCTGGTGGGGAAACTGGAACAAGCATCATGCTGATTTAGACATGAAACTGCAGAGCTTGTCTGCCATGAGCTCAGTTTATGTACGTTAGGAGCCATCCGTAATTGTTGACAGTTTTACAAAACGAAAAACTTTCATTCTTTTTGTACCTCTGCCACCTCCCAAAAACGAAAGTTACGTAATTGTTGACACCATGATGTATATGACCCAGGCATTTATATCTAGATATCGCCAACACGATAGTGTTGGTATGTAGGGTTGACTTTGTGTTCAGTTCTTCTGTAAGAGCGGGTATAGGTATGTTTATGCTACAAAGCTGATTTTTATACCAAACCTCTGCGCTTGCAACAAAGCAGGTCCACGACTAAGCAAATTTGTCATTGGAGTGCAAGGGCCCTTTTCTAGGGACTGACCCCGTGTAAAATTTCTTGATAAAGCAAACGCTACACCTTCCAGTTCATTTTAACACACGCCCACACAGGTCCTGTGTAGACTATACAGGGTTTTCCCAGATTTAAAATCAAACAGGGTGGATTATTAATATTAATATATTGTTATTAATATTAATGTAATGTGGTTAATATTACTGATGGAGCTACTGACAATATAGTTGAACAATCAGTAGAACAATTGGTAATAAAGGTTAGATCAAACGATACGCATCTTCCTGTGAAGAGATCTTCACCACAAAGTGGGAGGACAACAAGGACAACTAATTTAGATCAATTTCACCATTGACGCTTAAAAGAATGCAATTAAATGCGTGTTCGCCTGTTGATGTCAAAACAAGGCCGTCTGAAGCCAGATCATATTGCAAGAAAGCTGTATACAAAGCTGTACACGTACACCTATTTATCTAGTTTTGTTTAACATTCTCTCCACCTCTTTGTGTGCCTTCTGTATGCATACAAATAGATAGAATGTTCATACTCATGTAGAGAGTCCTGAGATCCTCATGTTGTTGGTAAATACTTTAGGACCACACCCTCAATCCAAATGGGGCGGCCCACCCTTCTGAAAGATCCTGGGGAAACCCTGACTATACGTGTTGTTACCCTCCATAACGCTCCCAGCGATCAAAGATTTCTTGCCGATTATATTGCGATAGCGTTTCTCTCTAACTTCTGATTGCGTTTGCACCGAACCAAACTTAAACGTTTCCTGCACCGAGCGCTACACAGGGAGTGTGTCGATTCCTACCATCAAATCCACCTCGCCAATGCTGGTACACTGCAAAGCTATTTGCGTACACTGTTACCAGCAAAATGGAGGCGCAACGAAAGAATGCATCTACTGCGCATGTTTACGTGTTGCAAGTCACAATGAATACATGACTATCATGTACATTACCAATGTGGTGGCTTCTGCTATAACTATAAGGATGTTGATTTGAGGTCAAGTATCCCATGCTTTCAATATATTTGTTTACTTTCTTAATTAAAGAAGTTTAAAAGTGCAAACAAGTATAGAACATTTTGAAAAAATGGGAAAAGATGTAGGGTTGCCGTACGAAAAAGAATAGAAACAAGATCATGTAGGGTGTGCTCTGACATCTTCATGAGTTCACTTATACAGATTGAGCAGTTCGTTATCCCTACATTGCACTACTGTTAAACACTATGTGCTTTATACCTTAGAAGATGGTGCAATGTAGGGATGATGTATTTCTCAGTCTGTATGAGTGAATTCATGAAGATTTCGAGCACACCCTACATGGTCTTGTTTCTATTCTTTTTCGTACGGCGACCCTACATCTTCCTCATTTTTCAAAATGTTTTGATACTTGTATGTGTCTACAGATAACAAAAACCACTAAATACTGTGAAGAAAGCTAAGTTCAATATTTGCTAGAACAGAGTGACAGATCACTGAGCAATCCATGCAACCATCACCAAGCGCTGTTAATCTCTTGTTGCATCACTGTCTGTCGAAACACGTTTCTGACTCGCAGCAACCAAAAACGATGGTAACAATTGCTCTTGGCTGCTGTTTCCCTAGTTGATCTGCTTGAGAGAACAGTCAATCTTGTGCTCTCATTGGTCAAGTATTTTGTAACTGACAGGGTTTTTGCTTTCTCAAAGAATGCCTTCTGTTGTCCGTAGGAGATAACTTCTACAGTGCCTCAATGACAGAGTAGTAGACTACTACTAATGTTTTCAGATTTTGAGAAGAACAGACCCTTACTGTTCTGCATACCAAAAGTGTTGTCTGTGTAGCTGCCATGTCCGATTTTAACCTCAGATGCCAGCGCAGCTACATTGGATGCCAGTGCAGTTTGCTTGTACGCTGCGTTTTACACCATCTATATGAATAACGTCAACACTTTTTACTGAAAACGAAATGGCTTTCAACCCATCCACCTACATGTGAAAGTTTTTTGTTTTGTAAACCTGTTGACGGCCCCTTAGTTTGCTGAATAAACTCTTTCCACCAATTCATGGAAATTTATTTCCCACATGAAAGTATTTTAGATCAATGTAGTGTATCCTCACTTATCCAAACCTCACATATCTGATCTTTAGTGTTCTGCAGACATAACCACATACTGGCCAGCATGCTAATTCTTCATTTTTAAACAAACTGCAATGCTCAGATGAGAGCAGTCACTGTGGCAAACGGCTGCTACTGACTATTATGCAAAAGAGTAGCTTGTGCTTACTGAATTGAGTTGTTTTCAGCATACTTAGGTTCAGATACTGTATACATTATACTGTACTTCTTTGAGCTGTCAGTGCTATTGCTAGCTGTGCCATTACTAGCTGTCCATTCCTAACTATGCCATTTAAATGTACGATGTTTCAGACTATGGAGAATGTCAGCTGTTTGCTGTCAGGCCTGGTTTAGGACTCCATGGCGTGTTCTGGGACACCAAGGTTTAAGAACAACTCAGAGTTTCACTTACCCCTTCTGTTTGCG